>NW_023276806.1:220882393-220995428 GCF_003668045.3 Cricetulus griseus
CACTGAACTATTTTCCTAACAGTTCTATCAAGAAATATGACCTGCAAATTTATAAAGTGCTCCATAGTTTTTCATAAAGTTTGAGAATGGTTTCTTATCTCATGTTATCACCCAGCACCAGGTCCTCTTGAGCAATGTCAAGGCAGACAGAAAAATCCCAGAACAATCAGATGCAAACCTGCAAGAGATTGTAACAGACTTCTTGGCTGTGTTGCACCATAAATCCCCGTGGATCCATGTCAAACATGGCTTTGTTTTTGTCATTTGTTCTGGTAAAACTCTACTCCATTTGTAAAGGATTGCTCTCATTCTCCTTATGTACAGGAATCACGTAAGTAAAACTTCCATACTGTGTGCTTGGAAATTGAAATATGTTTTACATGCCAAATTAATAGGTTTGCTTTAGTTTTCAAACACATTTTCCTATTCCCTGTATAGTATGTAGAAAATAGAGATAAACATAAAAAAATGAGGCAATGCAGAATTTTACCAAGTAATTAACAAGCACATATCTGGTTTTTTTTTTTGTTTTTGAGGTACAGATCACTAGGTGAAGAGCTATATGACTTTGCCAGTGTGTACTAATAAATTACATTGGTTTGTTCCCAACTACAATTGTTCAAAATGTCAAATATAATGGGTATCAAAAAATGAATCACTTCCTTGTAATGAAATGCCTTTTTAATCTGTGTTTTAATTGATGCTTCCAAAATTGTAGAGGTTGAATTGTTCCTATGTAGATTTAAGTTGTACAGCATAATGTTTTTATATAGCTATCCACAAATAATTACCACAGGTAACTAACCATAGCCATCACCCTTCATGGATAGCTTTTTTCTGGTAAGCACTACCAAAATCAGTTTCTTAGCCAATTTTGAATGCACAGTGCAACTTACTGTAATCCTTTTGCCATATATTAGATCTCTAGGTTGGTTTATCCCACCTAACTGCCAGTTACCACCCTCTGCTTAAAGCCTTTCCAATTCCTCCCTTTATCCCTGCTAATCACTATTTGAACTCTATTATGTGTGTGTGTCAGCTGCCAATGTCAGTGTGATCATGCAGTGTTTTTCTTTCTGTCTCTCCCCCACTTATGTCCTCTGAGACCATCCATCCTCTTGCAAATGACAGCTCTGCATTTTCAGAACTGAATATTTTACTAGATAGATGATAGATAGACAGAAAGACAGACAGACAGACATATATTCACAGTTTCACCACTCATCAGTTAATGGCCATTTGCGTTGTTTCTATGCACTGGCTGCTATACGTAATACAGCAGTGAGTAGTGGCTTCTGGCTGTGTCTGTATGGTACGCCGGTCATTTCTTCTGAGAACATGTCCAAAGGAGGGATTACTAGCAGTTACATTTTCAGTTTTTTTAAAGAGCCTCCATCCTGTTCTCTGTAATGATTTCACCAACAAACATTTCCAAGGTGTGTTATGGTTTCCTTTTCTTTGTCCCTTCCCTGAACTTGCCATTTCTGGACTTTTAGGTAATAGCTAAGAGACGGGAATGGGGCGATGTTTCATTGTGGTTTTGATTATTGTGTTCTCCTTCAAAAGCCATCTGGAACATTCATTTTACTCGTGATGGTTTTATAGCTTCTTTGAGGAAATACTTGTCCAAGGTTTTTGCCTATTTTAGTTTTGCTATGAGTTGTATGTTCTCCCATGTGGTTTGGATACAAACCCATAGCAGATATACACACTAATTTTATCCCAACTCACAGGATGGCTTTTTGTTCCTTTGCTGTTTACTTTGCTGTGCATAGATATTTTAGTTTGCTTTTGGTCCTGCTTGTCCTAATCATTCATTTATTTTTTACTTTTATTTGTTGAGCTTTTGGGTGGTATATGAGAAATTATTTCTGAGGCCAACTCCAAGAAGATCATCCACCTTGTGTTTCTCCTCAGAATTGTATAGCTTTGTGTGTGGGTATATATGTAAGTGTAAACAAGTGTGTGATACATGCGTGTGTTCATATGTGTGTGAAAGTATGTGTGCCAATGCATATACATGTGTATAGGTATAGCTGGTGGTTTCATCCTTAATCTGTGTCTATTTTTTTAATTAGAAAGAAAATTAGTTTACATGTCAATCCCAGGTCCCTCTCCCTCCCCTCCTCTTCTGCCCCCCCCCAACTAACACCCTCCCTATCCCATACCCTTTCTGCTCCCCGGGGAGCGTGAGGCCTTCCCTAGGGGGTCTTTAGAGTCTGTTGTATCCTTTGGGATAGGGCCTAGACCCACCTCCTTGTGTCTAGGCTGAGGGAGTATCCTTCCATGTGGGATGGGCTCCCAAAGTCCATTCCTATGCTAAGGATAAGTACTGATCCACCACAAGAGGCCCCATAGATTTCCAAGGTCTCCTCACTGACACCCACATTCAGGGGGTCTGGATCAGTCCCATTCTAGTTTCTCAGCTATTGGTCTGGGGACCAAGAGCTCTCCCTTGTTCAGGTCAGCTGTTTCTGTGGGTTTCAGCAGCCTCGTATGGACCCCTTTGCTCATCAGTCCTCCTTCTCTGCAATTGATTTTAGTTCGGTTCATGGGTTAGCTGTGGGTGTCTGCTTCTACTTCCACCAGCTGCTGGATGAAGGCTATATGATGGCATATGAATTAGTCATCAATCTCATTATCAGGGGAGGGCATTTAAGGTAGCCTCTCCTCTGTTGCTTAGATTGTTATTTGGTGTCATCTTTGTAGCTCTCTAGACATTTCCCTAGTGTCTATTTTTTGAGACAAGTTTTCTTACTGAGTCTGGAGTTCACTGGATCTTCTAAATTGCTGTCTAGCAAACTCCAAGGATCTTCTTGTCTACGTCTTCCTAGAATTGGGATTATAGATACATGCCACTATGCCCTTTATTTTTTTAATATAGGTTCTGGGATCTCAGGTTTGTGGCTTGCCTGGCAAGCCCTTTGCTCACTGAGTTATCCCCTTACCCCTAGAGTTTTACAACTTGTAATTTTTCTGTTCTTAATCAATCTTAAGTAGGTTTTATCAGGGTCCAAATTTATTCTTTGTATGTGGATACCTGTTTTCCAGTTCTGTTTATTGAAAGAACTGTTCTTTTAGTAGAGTGTCTTCCTGATGATCTTGGCCACAATGAATTGATTGTCTACTAGTTAGGGTTTTCTCTGTATTTTCTCTGTTTTTATCTAGTTTTATGACTATTGTTTTACAGTATAACTGAAAGTCCAGACTGGTATCTAAAGATTTGACTTTGTTTTCAAAGTCACTATTTCTTTTTCACTGAAACTTTGATATGCATTGAACCAAATCTCTACGTCACCTTGGGGAACACAGACATTTTTTTTTAATTTATTTATTAGTTCTAGTTGGGGAACAAGCTTGTTTCACATGTAAGTCCCTTCTCCCTCCCTTCACCCCCATCCCTCCTCCCCCACACCCAGCCCGCCCCACCCCATCCACCCACCACTCCCCAGGCAGGGTAGGGCCCTCAACGGGGGCCTGCAAAGTCCACCAAATCTTCCTGGAACACAGACATTTTATATATGTTAATTATTCTAGTCTACAAGCACAAGATACCTTTCCATTCATTTGTGTCTGCTTCAATCTAGTTTATCAACATTTTGTACTTTTAAGAATATAGACCTTTCACTTTATTTGTTAAATTTGGTTTTGATGCAGTTTTTCATGATGCCATTAATAATACTATTGTCTTACATTGTTTACCCTGTGTGTTTGTGTAACTCCTGTATCATTTTACCTGTGGTTATCAACACAAAAGATGTGTGTGTGTGTGTGTGTGTGTGTGTGTGTGTGTGTGTGTGTAACTTCTATATAATTTCATTTGTGGTTACCAACAGATTCATGTAAGATAACTCATAGTTGCAGCAGTCTGTTTTACACTGATAAAAATTGCAAGCACTTTCTGCTCTATAAACTCTCCTCCTTTGACACTATACTCACTAAAGTCACAATTTACAACTACTTTTGTAACATTCATTAGCATGGTTTATCCATAGTAATTTTTCACACTTTCGTCCATGACTTTTATAGTAGGATGACTATTGGCTTGCCTACCAGTTGTACTAATAGTTGTACCTTTTGTATATATATTGCCTACATCTGCAGAATCAAAGTGATAGATTTTAGTGATTTAATGAATGGTAAAACTGTATGGTCATTTAAATAGATGCACAAAAAGTATTTGCAAATACCAGTAGCCTAACATTATGCAAATTTTCAACCATTAGTTGTCAAAGGAAATATTTCAATGTAATAAAATCCATTTATGTAAAGCTCACAGAGACTATCACATCACAGGAAGAAAACAAACTGCTTTTCCTCTATGGCCTGGCACAAAGAAAGAATTTCTAGTTTTTCTATTTGTATGTGATTTGCTGAAGTTTTAGTATGATTACTCAGAAGACATCCAAATCAAAAGAGAAAGTGACTTTATCCATGCTTTCAGATGTCATTAGCTTATATTTATACAAATCTAGAGTTTGCCAAAAATCTTGTGAGAATTTAAGTCAGTAAAGTAGAATGATATGAATTAAACACATACAATTAAACACATTTCTTTACAAGAGTGAAAATCTAGAGAACAATTGAAGATGATTATGTGGTTTATATTCACTAAAACTGTAGAAATATATACAAAAGCCCTTCTAATATACCTATTTGAGTATGGTTCTTATTTTATAATGCTAAACCTGCATTTTATTTAGATTGTAATTTTGTATTCATAAGTAATATGATTAAGTGTATTCTGGGTAAATGATAATTTCTAAAATCTATCTTTAATTGTTTGTTATTTTCTTATTAAATTGTGGGAGTTTTTTAAGAAGATTATTTCTACATTGAAGCATCTGTTGAGATTTTTCTTTGTACCTCAAAGAAAAATCACTTTTAATATGCTATTATGAAGGAGGATATTAACTCCACAGTGTGTCACAATTTTCTTTTATGCTTTAAAGAAATATTCTTATTAATGAAACAAATGTGCCTCACTTCCTTTTTGTAATAGTTTCATATGAGGAGGGTATGTGACTTTCTGTTCATTCTAAAGTCTCTTGGATTTTCCTTGATCAAGAACAGCAAATGGTCCTTTGGAGGGACTGACTCACGAGGCTTCTTAGTTCAAGTGCAGTTTCTTTATTGGTGTGGAAGTAATGCGTTTACAGAACAGTGACCCTTTTAGGAAATTGGTGTGTCGTCTATTGTGATTATTTTTTAATTTCATGTGAGGTCCTTAGTCTCCACGGCTTTCTTCCTTCTTTCTGCTCACTACTAAGCTCCAAGGGATACTTACTTCTTCAAGGTCATTCTCCCTACCATTCTCAGCAACACCTCCCCAAAGCTGTTACATCTAACCTTAGAGTGTTCAAACTCTTCCCCCCTGAAGCTTGTTGATAGCTGTCATTCTGATCCACCAGACTTCACAGTAAAACCTTTACTTAGAGAGAGTCTGGTCATTTGTACTTCAACAACTACCTTTTTCTAATGATCTTTACTTTTTTTTTCCCTTTAAAAGTAAATTGAGGTTTGTGCTTTTCCTTTTCTCAATTGCCATCTAAATTTAAGTTACAAGTGGTTTCATTAGATCTCATTATGGATCTTGATAATCTGGTAGGGACACAAAGAGATTATTATTTATGTATGTACTGTACTGCCTATTACCCAGACAAATGGGTGTCTCAAACAATTTGTTAAAATTAAAATAATCTTTAAAGTTTTAAAGACCATGCACAGATCAATTTTCTTTTTATCTTTTTAAAGCTTGATCTGATTTTTATATTCATACCTCTGAATGCATACAGAATAGAAAATGTATTTCCACACTGCCTTCAAAGCCCAAGCTCCTTAACCCTTGCCTGCACTTGTAACCTTTGCTTAGCTAGCATTTGATGCTAATAGATTCTTTAGCAAAGGCACAAATTGATATGACCCTGCAAGAGGAGCCTGTAACAAAGCCCAGCTGCTCCCCTCTGAGTCTGAAATGGATGTTAATCTCATATTAATCTTATATCATTTGCTTAGCAGGCTCTTTTCATGTTTGCTACTACAGAGGTCTGCCGTCTGTTCTTACCCACCCTCTATTGGGAATTTTTCACCTAAATCACAGAATTATAATTGTCCCAGCAAATTCGTATTCTACAATGTTTTTTTTAAAGTGAATCTTATAGGATAACTTTATTCACATTTTTTACACAGAGAGGAGGCTCACTGGTATTTTTAATTTCAAGAATATACTCCTAGCCCTTTATTTCTTTATTTCTTATAAGTATTCAGGTAAGTATTTCCAGGTAAGTATTCACCTGGCCTATTGTCAGTTTAATTCTTACATGCTGATACCAAATGTGTTTCAGATAGTTTACATCTTAGATGATTTTATGAGCCAATTTATATCTTTTTAATAATTTGCTATCTGTGAAAATATAATTTTCTGACACAGATTTTGTATGTAAATGTTATTTCTTAGAATTAATAATCAAGGCTTGTCTAACCCTAAACATAAATTATTTGTTCTTTAAAATCAGAACATTTTAAAAGTATGGTCAGTGATGCCAAGAGGTATTAAAACAAACATTTAATTGCTAGCATCCAGGTATTTTTCCTTCTGAAAAAGGAGACTACTGACAAGTGTTATTCTTAACTTTCTTCTCCAAGGACTTTTAATGGTTCTGTGATAATGTCAGTGTCTTATTTCTCTGTCAAGGTAATTTTTAGAATTTACTTACCAAGCTAAAAAATACCACTCCACTAATTCGGTTGTCAAAAAGCTTACATCTTCATCTGAAATGTTATCATTGGGCGTGTACAATTTATCACTAAACAGTGAAATTAATGCAGGTGGCATTGGTGCCTATTCATTTATTTTTATCAAAGTACTCTCTGCTCTGACTTTTCTTCTAGATTTTCTCATGAAGACTGATGGAAAGTTAAATAGCAACCTTGAGAGTTCCTACACTTCCTTTGAATATCATCAGATTACTGTGAAGCTAGGGGCCTTTTTCTGTAACAAATGACAGCTCCACAAAACCAACTTATTAGTTAGGATGAGGCCTCCTTTCTCTGTCCCTGGTCCTGGTTTACCCTTTTATGTAGCAGGATGCATACTGAGCAGCTTCTCCTTGGTGGCTTACATCTATGCATGATGGGGGCTGCTTTGCTCAGACACTAGTACAGGTCCACCATGTTTCAACGGTACATAGGTCCACATAGAACACATGACTTATTTCTTGTGCTGAAGGCAGGGTATGTGTGCCATTCAAGCATGGCTCCCTTTTTAGCTCACCCATGCCCAGTTTCTTCAGAGGAATCAGCAGGATTCTAATCACAGCATGTATTGTGCATGCTCTTTTACCAGTGTAAGTGGTTTTCTGGATGACACTTTTTATGGAAAACCCCAAAGGAATAAAAGGCTGGCTGAACTTGTCTCTTGTACTGGGCTTAGCTCCTGTATCCTGAGAATATACCATAAATTCATGCATCTCAATCCTCTCCAGACTTTGCAACTTAAAACCCTTTTTGTGTATCTCAAAGATAAGGTCCCTTCACTGTTTAAAGGTAAAGAAATGGTTGACACACACACGGGCTTCTTTGGAGGACAGGACAGCAAAGTCACAGAAACTACTTCTTGGGAATATCATTATTTACTCAAATGTTTCTTCATGTTGTTAAAATTTTTCTCATTCCTGTTATTGGTCAGTTTCATGAATCTTATTCCTCTGCTCTCAAACACTAGTAAGTAAGAAGGTGAAATTTCTGGTCTAGTTATTTTCTGACCAAAGCACAGTAAGACTTTCTATTAGCTACAACAGTGTTTCTGCTGGTTAGTGTTGTTTGTTTTTTGACTTTCGAAGAGAGGGTTTCTCTGTGTAGCTCTGGTTGTCTTGGAACTCACTTTGTAGACCTGACTGGCTTCAAACTCACAGAGATTCTCCTGCCTCTGCCTTATGAATGCTGGGATTAAAGGTTGCACCACCAACATCAGGCAACTGTTTTTGTTACTGTTGTTGCTTTGTTTTGTTTTGTTTTTTCAAATAGTGATGTTTCCTCTTGTTACCAATATGAAATTTCTCATTTTTCTTCTTTTCTTGTTGTATTGGCTAGAATCTCAAAACAAAATGCCACGTATTTAGTGGAGAATGATATTTTAATTATGGCCTAACTTTTAAGAACATCTTTTTATTTCTCATAGTAAAGTAAATCAAAAGAACATAGGTTTGAAGTGAGTATTGTTCATCAGACTAATGCAGAATAAAAATATTTCTAATTTAGTAGAAAATTTATCCCAAATCAAATCTAGATCATAGATTTAGTTGGAAACTGTTTATAAAAATGATCATATTATATTCTATATTTATATATTTCTTTATTTTCTGTATTTAGTACAGAGTATCAAATAGGGAGTCAAAATGAATGTATATATAAATTCTGAGAGTGTAAACTTGCACAACATTAGAACTTTTAATATAACATATATACAGATTAGTTTTCTGCCAACTTGAGTAAAACTAGGGTCCATCTTGGGACAAGGGTATCTTAACTGAAAAAATGTTCTATCAGATTGATCAGTGACATCAATGCAATGATAGCAGATTGAACTACAAGGTCAATGTGATTGATTTTGGAAGGCCAGCCCACTGTGGGCCACAAAACTCATGATGATGGTCCTGAGTAGTACAAGAAAGATGGCTGAATGTGAACTTGAAGAATAAGCTGATGAGCAGCAGCATCCATGGCCTTTCCTTCAGTATCTATGTCCAGGGTCAGGACTTGACTTCCTCCTCTGACTGTCCTTTATGATGGATTGTAAACTGTAAGATAAACCATTTGCTCCCCACCTTGCTTTTTTCCTGGTCTTTATCAGAGCAACAGGAAGCAAACTAAGACAGTAGTATATGCATATATTAACTTTTAAAGGAATTTTCCAATAGCCTGAATTTCTTCTCGTTCAAATGTTCAATTAATTTTGCCATTATTGTGATGATAGACAAAAAGACATGCTTAAATATTCCATCTTTTATAATGATCTAGGATTATATGTAATTACTTATTTGAACTTTTTCAACTTCTTAATAATTTAACATGTTTTTAAACTTTTACAGAGACTTTTACAGAAGTCTCTGCCACAGCCTCCTGCTTTTTAATGGCTCTTGATTAGCTGCAGTGTTCTGTATCTTAGCTGCCATTTTTCAATTTTATATAGAATTTTTAAAAATATCTTTTAAAAATAGCTAACATTTAATATTAAAACTTTGTCTACCTTATTAGAAGTTTAATTGAAAAAATATCCAATTAAATCTGACCCTGCTGTGTCTTTTTTGCATCCTAATAAATTTCTTAACTTTTTTCATTCATGGAAACTCTTTTCAGAACCCGATAACTCAGTTTTAGAAGCTGTAAATTTCAGTGTCACTGTGGTTTTCTTTCATTTTTATGTACTTGTGGATACGTTTGCTACTCTTTGAAATAGTCAACAACATGGGTAAGTAATAAGACTAGAATTTTATCCACAATTCCTAAAATAAATTGTGTATGATAACTATTGTTTTGAATAAATTGGTGATTGTCTTATGGACCAAGTTATGGTGTTGTGGTGAACATCTTCCAAATGGGAGTTAGAATTTTTCTTCTCCTTTTGTAGTGACACTCTTTTTTTTATTCATCATGTACTTCAGAGACCTGATGTCACACTTTTGACAAGATTGTGTATCTCTGATAGGTTCATCTTCCTGGTGCTATGTTTTCCCTTTTGCTCTTTCAGATTTCTCTGTTCTGATGTCTACTTATCACACATCCATGCAGCTGTTCTTTCTTCTTTAATTTTTTTCTTATTTTCATCCAGCCTTCTCGTTGGACATGCATTAAGTAACCTATAAGCAATATATTGCTGTGTTGTTTTTTTCTCCTTAGTCAGTATTTATCTTTTGGTTAGTTTGTTTAGACCATTTTCCCATAAGATTCTTATTGACACGCCATTTTGTCTATTTTCATGACCCTCCCTGCTTTTGTTTTTGTTCTGCTGCTTCTCTGTCAGTATCTTCTTGTACTCCTTACTTGTCTAAGACACCTGGGAGTGCATCTCTCCATAGCTTTCAAAGTGGTTGTTCTGTGTGTTACCATGTAAGTATATGACTTGTTATAGCTAACTTGTTTCAACATTTTATAACTTCAAGTGAAGTGTATGGAACTTTTCCTATTGGACACCTTTCAAATAGAAATGTTTGAGTACCAGATGCTATTAAAATTTTTGCTTCAGTCTTCAAGCATGATTTATAAAAGCAGTAAGAAATAGGATAGTCTGTTATATACACAACTGCTTTTCTGTTGCTCCTTCTTCATCCCCAATCCTATGGCGTTCTTTCTCTTATATTCCCTTTCAATCTGAAGCTCTTGCTTTAGTCAATCTTCTAAGTTTTTTGCATCTTTGCTGGAAGATAATTCCTCTGGATAGAGAATACCAAATTGAAAACTATATTCTCTAGCATTTGAAATATTTTTTACTTCACATGGCCTTTATGGTGTTAGATAAGAAACTTTGTCCCATAAAGTGATGTCTTTCTGGCAAAGTATCTTGCTTTTCTGGCTGTTTTCATGGTCTTTTCTGTTTCTTGGATTACGATGGTGTTGAATTCTTTGAATCAGTCCTGTTCAAGGGTTGATTATTTTCTAGACTCTATAGCTTTTCTTCAATGTGGGGAGTTCCAAGCCATTACTTCATCACAAATTCTTCATAATACCATTATTGTGTCTTTTCCTCCTGAGCATCCAAATGATGTAAAATCTGCGTCCTTTGTTATGAGCTGGAATTTCTAGGTTCTGTTTGTTGTGTTTTGTTTGTTCTGTGCTTCTCAAATTGAACAGATTCTATTCATCTGTCCTCAGTGTGTAGAACTGTGGCCTCTACTGGTCTATCAAATCCATTTAATAATATATTTGTTTCTACTGTTATAATTTTACTAGAAGTTCCCTAGAAAGTATGGAGATATCTGTCTTCTTTGTGAGTTGTGTTGAGTGGCCTGTCCTCATTATGACATTGGAGGTCAGGGAACCATCTTCTTTTAGGCTGGGTGGACTGAATAGGCCCAGGGTTATGTTATTCATCTAAAAAATGAGCTACTAGATTAACCTGACCTCTCTCATACCTTCTTTCAAAAGTTCCCTTTGTTACCTCTAATGCCATTCCCGGAGACTCTATTTGTACTTAGTGAGGAGAGCATCAAGAAAGGGCATGTCTATGCCATATTTCCTGAATCGTTAGTCTCCTTCATTTACTCTTGATTACTCACAGACTACATTTGACATGATACATGAAAAATACAGCTTTCAGGTTACCCCAAACTAATAATTTTAGAACCACTCAGTGCCCATACCGTGTGTGTGTGTGTGTGTGTGTGTGTGTGTGTGTGTGTGTGTGCTTGTGTATGTAGGAGGAAAACTTGAGGCCTCTATTCCACACTTCCACTATATTTGAAGCATTTTCTGTTACTTTGCTGAGGCGCATGCCAGGCTAACTGACATGCAAGCTTGTGTTCGGAGGATTCAAACTCAGGTTCTCCTGTTTGCAAAGTAGGAGCTTTCACGTGCTGAGTCATTTCCTCAACTATGAAAACATTCTTTATGTTCCCATTTTTCTCAGTATATTTTAAATGCTTAGTACAATTCCTAGTAAACATAGAGTAATCAATAACTATTTTTGAATGAATAAATAATCAGAAAAATCACATTATAAAGATTCTCATATGTTTGTATTATTATTTCTCTATTTCAGATTTGACTCAGTGACTTGTTAAAAGGCTCAACAATCACATTTGTATATGTGTAGCCATTTCCTGGTTGTACAAGTGAGCAAATAGTTTTTGTTTGGGAATAAAATAACAGGAGTTAATTATGTCAGATTGAGTTGTTTCTTGTTAATTCACTACAGCTATTGATTTTTTAACCAAGCATAGTGGCATTGGTTTTTTTAACTAACCAACAAGCTATGTTCCTGTCCTTACCTAGGGACTGCTAACTCCTGGGTCACAGCTGCTTGGGCAGACAGCTCTTACTGACTGTGAAACTACAAACCAGCCACTTGCTACACTCATTCTTTCTTCCAAGGAAGTCAGAAACAGAGAATGTTAAGTTCATACCGTTCATGAATGATTGAGAGGCATCAGTTTAAATTCTATTGGGCACCTGAATAGGAGTCAAGAGATACAAGTTGGCATGTAAATGGGATTGCTTTTTGCTTTTTCATAATAAAGTTTCTCCTAGACCATGAATAGTGAATGATTACAAATAGATACTGAGATTTTTCTATACAAATTGCAAAGCTACATTTATTAGGAGGAAATCAACTTTGTTTCTTCAGAATAATTTCAACGTTTTTTTCTAACATCATAAGACAGAAAGGCGAGCTTTTTCTTGTGTAATGCTAGTCTAATTAGAGAGTTTTGTATTGCTCAGCACTGAGTCATAGTCACTCACATGTAACACACATTTTGTACATTAGCAAAATGTGCATTACCAATAATGAGGCAGCATAATCATGCTTCATTTGCTCAGAATGGAGACTGTGGGCTCAGTGGGCGCAGATGTGACAGGGTAGTTAGCCTCTGTCATTTGCAAAGTATCCCTGCAACCTGAAGTTGGTAAGGCCCAGGAACGATACAGCAATTCTCCTAAGAAGGGGCAGAAGGGGGATTAATAAGGAACATTGAGGGGCAGAGTGGGGGGCTCTATTGTGAGAGCAGTGGGATAGTATACTCCAGTGCTCTGGGGTGGTAGATGTCAGGACATTCAAGGGAATGGGTGAATGTCCTCTCGCTTAATGTGGTATTCTGTAAATACATGCGCCAGGATATTGTTGAAGTTATGCTGGCTTAGAACTTGATAGATGAACAAATAAAGACATGTAAGTGAGAATATACATGAATTAGTTTCCTCAGCCGATTCCTGGGGAAGGAAAGACTTATGTTTCATACAAAGAAGGAAAATTCTCTAATGCTTGAAGCACTACTTGGCTGGTATAAACATCACAGATGACACCTAATTCCCAGTGGACACAGTGGCCTTTCGGTGTTTAGGCAGACTAGTACATTTCAGCACATAGCAGATGCGTAGCTAATGGAAAGTCACCCTGAGCGGGGTAGTGAGTGAGAACATATGGGAGAAGGTAGCATCTACCCTGAGGGAAAGTCTGTAACCAGGGAGAACTGCAGGGTATGCGTCATTTGCTTCAGGTTAGCTCTATGTGATGCTTTCCACTTCATCCAAAGCATCCTCTGAGTGGCACATGGTCCACAAGCACTCAGCTGTGAGCAAGGCCAGAACCTTCTGAACAGAAGAGAAAATAAATCAGGAAAGACACAAACCTATGAAGCATCCCTGGACCACAAGGAACACATCTGCATCCCATGCTCATTGCAGGTCTACCTCAGGAGAAAAGTTTATCACGTCCACACGGCTGAACAGGGGCTGGGTATACAACAGATAAAGTTAACCACTTCCAACATTTCACAGGGGACATGCCCCCAGTGACAGATTGCTAGGTGATTGGATACTGAGAGATTGGTCTGTCATTAAATGGATGACTGTAGAATTGTGCTGATTTTTCTAGAAAGTTCTGAATTGTTTTCATGTTTAAGAAGGTCCAAGACAATTAAATATGTAGAGCTGTTGGTGAGTTTTTTCTACTAGTATTTCATGAAATAGTTTTTAAAACTATTCACGTCTACAAAATTATTGTCTTTCATAGGAACCTATGAAGAATTGTGTTAATAATGTCGGTCATATGACTTCATTTTCACTGATGTCCAAATTAAGCAGTGTTACTCTCAATATGAGAGTACATGCTTGTTATGTATTTTACCAAAGGTACAAATACCCACAGTGACTGGCTACATTCATCCTATAAATGGTTAGTTACTATCTCACAATTTAAGACCTGCTCTAGAATTTGTTCCTTTCTTCCTTTGGTTTTAGGATTTTATTGGCATGTATTAATTATAGAAAGTAATTGGTTTTCTTTGGATATTTTCATACACATGCATAATGTGCTTCTATTAGCTCCTGATCTCATCTTCCTTTCACTATTCCACATTACCAACAGTGTTTTGAGGGTTTTCAGGTAAAATTTGCATACAATAAAATGTGTAACATCTACACAGCTTTGTAACTCAATTATCAAGATAAAGACAAATACGTCTCACATCAAAAAACGTTCCTTCATTTTACCCACGCATATCTACTACCCCTTTCGACACAGGCATCGATTATCTGTTGTGTTCCCCTCTAGTTTACTTTAACTGTTTAGTAGCTTCCTGAAATGGAAACTATATTTCTTCTACTAAAATATATCCAGTTATTTTTTGCCAACTCTAAAGTCATTTGCCAGGTTTTAGATCATTCTGGTAGTAATGTTTCACTGTACTTTCAGCTGACATTCCTCTGATGGTCAATGTTACTGAGAAGTTGTCCATGTGTTTAGATCACTTCTATATTTTTCTTTTGGGGGTATTTACTGAAGCCCACTGTCTGTTTGTATTGTTTTCTTTCTGTTGCTGAGATAAAGAAAGTTTTATGTCTTCTGGGTGTGAGTTCATTGTGTATAAATAAAGTGCAGGCATATTCCCCAGGCTCTGGGGGGACTGTTCATTTCTACATAGTGTTCTGTGATGAGGTAGTCTCACAGTAAGTCTAATTTATAAGGTTTCATTTCTTATGTATTTTTTTCTTTCTCTTTACAAATTAAGAAACCCTTGTATGCTCACTGATGGGAAAGACAACTTCCTATATATTTTGTTGAGAAATTATGGTTGATTTTTATCTATAAGATTTTGGGCAAATGGTATTTCCAGAAAACACATCACATAAAAGATCAAATTTTCTGCCCTGTAGTTTTCTATTTCCTGCAATCTAGACACAGTTATTCATGTTCATTCCCTTTCTTTCAAAATTGACCTTAGTATGAATTATATTCACAAAAATGAAATTTTAAAATAATTTTTGTGTTTAAGTGTTTGTATATGTGTTTGTATTTGCATATCGTGTGCAAATGTATGCACACAGTACATGAATATGAATAGGTAAGCATCAGGCGTCTTCCTCTGTAACTCTCCAACTTATTTTAGAGGTAGGGTCTCTCACTGAATTTCAGCTTAACACTTAGGTTAGAATGGCTGACAGTAAACTACAGGGATCCTTCTGTCTCCATATCTCCAATATGGGACAGCTGCATGGGACCTTTATTTTTCTCCTTATTTTTTTTCACATTCGTCACTCCCACATTTTGTATTATCTGTTCAGTTGTGCAATTGTGACATTTCCCATTTGGGAATTATATTAACTAAAATTTCTAAGGCCACTGCAGTGGGAATTCTGTATGCACACATATATTCTTTTATGAACCCATGGAGGGGGAATGTCTTGGTTGTTGTATGTTTAACTTCTTTGAAAACTATTTTGCAAAGGGTTTGTTTCACTATTCAATCCACTTAGCTGACCACAAGAGTTCTACCTTAGAACCTTAATCCTCACCAGCCCTTGGTACCATCAGTCTTTCTAGAATTAACCTGGGCATGATAGGGCATAGAGTCTGCAGTTTGTATGCCCCTCTTAGATGTGTTGGGCTTTGTTACAGGTACAGATGCCTTGGCTGACTTAATCTCTCTGTTTCCTATATGGAGGACAGCAGTTAGAATCTCTGCTAACCTCTTTGATAACTCTTGTTGATGTTATAGAGGGCTCCCTACAATTTCCCCTATGCAAACATGGTTCAGTTGTCTGGCCTTTAGCCATTGTTTTTCTCTTGGATACTCCCTCCTATTTGGTTTCCTCCTTTATTTTCCACACTTCATGGCTGATACAATTTTCTCTCATTCTAGTAAGGCTCAGTAACAGTGGAAGGAAAGCCAAAACAAGTGCTGTTTTGTTTTGACTGGGGTTATAGTTGATAGCTGCGGGATAGTTTTTCCTGATTCATGCCTGCTTTACCTCACTACCATAAATTTTCTCCATTTATCAACTTATATATGACAAAACTGTCACACTTGAACAGATCATGTTAAAGTCAGTGTTAAATGGCACTGGTTTTCATTGATACCTATACATGACTATGAACGTGGATAGGGAAGAAAGAAGTATGTTTAAAAGCCACCCCAGTCTATACCCAAATAGTGCATGTTCACACAACAAGGACATCTGTTCAACCATGTTCATAGCAGCATTGTTTGTAATAGACAGAACCTGGAAGCAACCTAGATGCCCCTCAACTGAAGAATGGATAGAGAAAATGTGGTACATTTATACAATGGAGTACTACTCAGCAGAAAAAAGCAATGGAATCTTGAAATTCGCAGGCAAATGGATGGAACTAGAAGACACCATCCTGAGTGAGGTAACCCAGTCACAGAAAGACAAACATGGTATGTACTCACTCATATATGAATTTTAGACACAGAGCAAAGGATTACCAGCCTATAATCCTCTTCACCAAAGAAACTAGGAAACATGAAGGACTCCAAGGGATAAATGGACCCCAGGAATGGGAAGTGGCATGAACTCCTGAGCTAATTGGGAGCATGAGGGTAGGGGGGAAGGAGCTGCCACAATAAGAGCAGGAGAAGAGGAGTAGAGGAGAGGAAATAGAGGAGCAGAAATATTGAGTTGGGGGAAGAATAGAGGAGAGAGAGCAGGATGAAAGATACCATATTAGAGGGAGCCACTATAGATCCAAGAAGAGATCTGGAATTAGGGAGTTCTCCAGAGACCTACAAGGATGATATGATCTGACAATCCAGGCAATGGTGGAGAGGATAACCTAAAAGCCCTTCCCCTAAAATGAGATTGATGACTACTCTTTATGCCACCCTAGAGCCCTCACCCAGTGGCTGATGGAAGCAGAGACAGACATCCACAGATATACACAGAGCTGAAATCTGGAATTTAGTTGAAGAAAGGGAGGAATGAAGATCGAAGGGGTCTGTAACAGGTTGGAGAAACCCACAGAAACAGTTGGCCTGAACAAGGGAGAGCACATCGACTCCAGATGCTGTCTGGGAGGCTAGTACAAGACTGATCCAGACCCCTGAACATGGATGTCAATGAGAGCTCTGCACTCCAGGGAGCCTCTGGTAATGGATTAGTACTTTTCCCTGGTGGAAGAAGGGACTTTGAGAGCGCATCCCATGTGAAGGGATGCACTCTGGCCCTGAACACATGGAGAAGGGCCCAGGCCCAGCACAGGAAGATTTGGTGGACTTTGCAGAGCCCCCGTTGAGGGCCCTACCCTGCCTGGGGAGTGGTGGGTGGATAGGGTGAGGGGTAGGTTGGGGGTAGGGGAGGAGGGATGGGGGTGAGGAGAGGGAGAGGGAGAAGGGACTTACATGTGAAACAAGCTTCTTCCCTAACTAGAACTAATATAAAAATTTAAAAAAATTAAAAAAAGAAGAGACTTTGAGAGCCCATCCCATGTGAAGGGATGCACTCTTGCCCTGGACACATGGGGGAGGGCCTAGGCCCAGCCCATTATGATGTTGTGGACTTTGCAGAGCCCCTGTTGAGGGCCCTACCCTGCCTGGGGAGTGGAGGGTGGATGGGGTGGGAGGTATGTTGGGGTGGGGGAGGAGGGATGGGGGTGAGGGGAGGGAGAGGGAGAAAGGATTGATATGTGAAACAAGCTTGTTCCTATTTTGAATTAATAAAAAAAATTTAAAAATTAAAAAAAGCCACCCCAGTCTTAGAAAGTATTCATCAAGGACCAGAATTTGTCTGCACTAGTCTTCTCAGTGTTGGCAGTTTTGTGTCTGTGTTTCTATGGGTTCATTCCATACCATGGAGCAGTTGCAGTGTCCTGACACTTAGGCAAACATCGTTTCAGGTAGGGCAAACACTCTTAAATGATGCTAGCCTTCCATGGGAACTTCATGAGGAGTATGGGCCTGAGCAAAAGATTGAATACATGAAGCAATCAAGAAAAGGAATAAGAAATATTCCAATGTTGAACTGGAGCAGTTTCTATACATTTTAGACATGTTAATTACTATCTGTTTCCTTTGCAGTTCATTGAAATTGATTTGCATCCTTGAAACTCTAGTAGTGGGTGATCTAATTGGGTGGATGTGTTCAAAGAAGCAAAAAGGAGAAAGAGAGTACAGTCACCTACTACTAACACGAAGACCTGAGTTTGATCTCTGGAGCCCACATGGTGGAAGAAAGAAGCCAAGTCTCCCATTGTCTTCCTACTTCTACAAGCACACACAAAACAAATTAAAAAAAATAAGTAAATGTACCAAAGAAATTAAGTGGTAAAATGGACAGGCAAAATTTAGCTTCCATGGTTATTTCTGTCTAGCAATTTGTTATCCTTGATTATGGGCTCAAAACACAGTACTGACTGATCAATTCTTGGGTCAATGTGTCTTCTATCATTGATGCTTAAAGAATGAGTAGTTTTGTTTAAAGACAGTTGTTTTGACTGATAGTGCTTAGTGCAAAATAATTTCTTTATTCTGATATCTCCTTGCCTTAGTGGCTGCTAGAAAAATGAGGAGGCTGAGGTAATAAACACTTCGTACTTAGGTCTCCATAATTTGTGACCTTTCAGAACACTATGGTGTATCTTTTTCAAGCACACCCCATGTTATTTTGTTTCTATATGTGAATTTGGGGAAAGAGACTGACTAAATGTTTAGTTAGCACATTTTCTTTATCAACTATAACATTCCATTGGCTTTAGAGAGATTTGAATTGTTTTAGTCCCTGATTTCTTGGCAGCAAGTGCCTGAGTTGAAAATTTAGTCAAAATTCCTCTTCTCTCTGGGCGAACAAGTATATAATTGTCAAATATCCTAAACATAACTAGATGTCAATCATGTCTCCTATAGGGTTGAGTTTGTGAAGTGTTGGTATTTGTTTGGCAATACAGATTTTAAATAACACATAGTTCTGTTTTCCCTAAATTTTCCACTCTATACAATGTTTTCCCACCATTTTCTCCTCCTGTAGACTTGTGCTCTAAGAGATTTTGTCTATAGCAAAGCATATGTGCTAGGGAGTGATCGGTATTGTCTTATTGCAGGAAATCACACATGGATTTTGTTGTGTGAGTTGGGGTGTAGGGGCTTCTCAGGGGATACAGTAGATGAAAGATCTAGAATGCAAGTTGACCCCCCCAACAGTAGCAGCCATATTGTTAGAAGTATGTGTAAACATGGTTCAAATGAAACCAAGTTTAAAAAAGGGGCCTCACTGACATGGACAGGAATTATTGTTGCTATCCTAAAAAATGGACCAATAGTTTCATTGAGTGGCATCTATTTGTTATTTAATTTTCTGACCTTTGAGGAAACAAGGAAGGTAAAGAAAATTCCAGAGAACAATGAATAGTAATTCTCAACGTTGTTATTTTCTCCAGCATTTTCTTTTGATGAAGTCAATTGTTAACTCTGATCTAGTGTGAAACTTCTCTGCCTGTTCTGAGACCTTAAGATGTCACTCTGAACAGACACTCCTCTAGCACCTTTAGTTACAAATGTTGCTTCTACCCTCGGTCAACATTTAATAAAATCCTGAAGTTTATATCTTTATGGCATTGTTCCTTGTCTACACTGTACCCGAGGGTTTCCAGATTTTCCTATCATATTCTTCACGTCTGTTGTATGACTTTTCCTGGCAAGATAGAAACAAACATCCATCCACTCCAGATGGCCTCCTGACAATAGACTAAAGAAAGTTCAAAACCAGCTCCAATTAGTGGATGAGTTTATTTTGGGTGACTTACAGGGGTATGGGTGAGGAGCTACTTACAGAAAGATAGATGACTTAAGAGCAGCCACATCCGCATGGAGGCCACCTCAAAGAAGCTGCATCCTTGGCAAGAGCTACCACTTGGATGACCTTAACCTTAGGGAGTGGCTTTCTTGTCAGCCAAGCTCAGATTCAGGAACCTAGCTAGTTTCTTTCTGAATCTCAACACTCATCCCTCCTCCCTCCAGGAGGAAATATTTTAATTTAGAGAGAATAATTGTACAAAAAAAAATCCCAACACAGTTCATGGTACATGAATACCAAATACGTTGAATACACATGTCTATTTTGAAAGAGAGATATGCATATGACAGATGAAAGGTTAACTGTGTTGGTCCAGATGATTAGTTATCACAGTCAGAGGACATAACTACAGAAAAACAGTGCAGGTTCTTCTGAGGTACTCAGATGCATATTATTAAATGGTACATCTAACTTAAAAACCATGTCATCATTATATCTATATATATCATATATATCAGTCTATCCATTCGTGTAAAATTAACACTTTTCTATCAATTAAAAATCCATATTTATTAGTAATATTTAAAATGGTTTCCTGGGCAATAACAATACTGTCATTACTTACACTAATCTTTGTTCTTTGGTTACTTATTTAATAGTTAAATATTATGATCTATTTGAATCCATTCAGCTGCAGATTTAATTTGATTAGGAAGAAAGAAATGCCAAATGAGGAACCATTTCTTTTTCAAAGATAAAATGCAGTAGGTAGATTTTTCAATTGCTAAAGCAATCAAGCTTTTAACACCTAAAAAATAGTTCACATTTGGAAATGCCATAGAATTTGGAGAGACATATGATGAGTAGTTATTATGTTAAATAATACTCTTGGCTTTTTCTGGATGAGTCCATAGGAGGTCTCTGATGTATTTGAAAATTATGAGACATCGTGGAACTAACCGGTCTTTTAATGTTATGCTACCCTTTTCTTAGAAATGTAACTGATATCTTAATTTTAACTATCCTAAAATAGAAAAGCTGGAAAAGTAGTTAACACCTGAACACTTATAGCCTGGCCTATTCTACGTTGATCATCTGCCTATCACTTAATTTGCAGACATCAAATTTGAAGTTCTGGTGGCTTATTTTGGTTTTCTTTTAGTATTTTTTTTTGAACATCCTTTAAAAATATCTAATTCTCAAATTCTTTCCATTCTTGCATAAAATCCTGATTATATTTATTTGGCAAAGCAGAGGAAAACAAGATGGTTTGATGACTGGATCACAATATCCAGAACAGCAGATGCAGACGCCAGCAAGCTGTTTCCCTGAGAGCTAGAAGAACGGCTGCAGCATGCAAACAAGGCACTTGCCATGATGCTCTTTACTTTCAAGCACATCCTTCATCTAATTAGTTCCTAGTCCTTAAAATGGGCCAATTGTTTGCTTCAAAACCTCATGTTTATGAAGAAAATATAATTTCTATAGTTGATTTACACCACACCCAGGGAGAAGCAGTTCTGATCCTTCCTTCTTTCCTCCCTCCCTCCCTCCCCCCTCCTCCCTCCCTCCCTCCTCCCTGCCTCCCTTCCTTCCTTCCTTCCTCCTCTCTCTGAAGAAGGAAATTCTTCATCTATTTCATCTTTTTATCTGATTTGAGGATAAAAATTATAAAGAAAAGAGAAGCCATATGGCCACTTTAGGAATTTCTGGCCAAGGAAAAGATGAAAACTATAAAAGAACAAAATCATAATAACTGCAGTGCTTATCTTAATCGTAAAGTACAGTGAAGTTTCTAGAAACATCTCAAAGGAGCAAAGTGTCTTCTTTTGAATATTTTTTCAGCACAGTCAGAATCTCTGTGGCAGATAAAATGGCAGGCCTGTTAAATTCACATAACTTATATACAGTCCTGCAATCATACCTTGTGTCATAGTCTCTGACACTAGACCTAGCTTTGCCATGTTGACTAAAACCTTAATTCCAGTTCAGAATAGATAGCATTACTAAATGATTTTGATGGTTGAATAAATTTCTAGAGATCTCAAAACCTTCTTGTTACATACTGCCTGCCTCAAAGACATTGTTGGCTGGAATTCTGAAAATGTAGTTATAAAAAAAATGGATTATGTTTAGGCTTCAGTCTTTCTTACTCATAAATATAAATAATTTTAAAGATCTCATCAAATGCAGCATTTAAGATGCACTGAAGACTAAAATGATGAAAGCTATAGAAAACACAAAAACTAAAAGCTTTGTATTGATTTATTCTCAAGAGTCAGTGACCTTAAATGCAGGAAGAAAAAGACTAAACACGAGAAGTTCTTATTATTCCATGAAATTATCGTAATTATAGGTGTCAACGTAGGCCAGCATATCCAACTTGAAAAGAGATGAAAAAACAAAAAACCAAATAAAACAGAATAAAAGGATATGAAAGTCCCATTGCATATAACTAAAATAGTCCAATAAATAGTTTGTAAGTCATAATTACAATGGAAGTGACACAGTGCTATCAAAGACAAAAGAAAGACTTACAAGGTGCCAGAGGAGGAATATTCCCTGAAGAGGTCATTGTCCTTTGCAAAAGACAAATGGAGCTGCATCTTGTCTAGCGTCCTGCAAAGCAATATGCTTTGCCATATTTCTCACAAAAGAATAAATGTTATACATGCCCCCACATAGAGTTGTAGGTAGGAAAGCCTCCAAGGGATAATTAAAATGTTAATATTACAAGAATTTAACATGTGCTCAGAAAAAAAAAATTGTGAAAGTTACATACTTAAAATGTTTCATTCCCAAATGCTTTGGAACCTGTGATTCCTGTAAATACAGTCACTAGCCTAGATTAGAATCAACTTAAAATGAAAAAAAAATGAAGACTGAGATTTTAGAAGGATTCTCCACTGCTGGAAGATGTCTCTTATTACATGAAATATAGACTGAGATGGAAAGCTTAGAAACTTTTCAGCGTCTAGAGTAAGGTGCATGGGCAGAGATACAACACAGAGGTTCAGGGTCACAATGCCCACTTCACAACAAGCATCCAAGTTCCATGGGGGAAGGCGTGGAGCCTGAAGAGGGAGAAATAAAAGATAAACGGTGAGTCTTCAAAACTGTCTACCAGTCACAAAAGGAACGAAAAGTGTGACAGGAAAATAACACCTGTTAGGATTTGTCATTAATAGAGTGAGAGCAAGCCCCAGCACATTCCCTGTAAGCAGAAAATCACAAGCAAGATTGGCAGATCCTATTTCTAAATGAAGTCTGGCAGCAGCATTTCACAGTGCATCCATCTGCAGAGGACCACATTTCCTCCTGAAAGCACAAGAACTGTTCCTGGATGAAGAGGAGAGGGGAATGGAAGGTGTCCGTTAAATACATAAGATTCCGCTGCTGGCTTATCAGTCTGTTTTGGCAACATTAATCACCTGGTGTTCTGGGAATTATGGGGGTTGGAGCAACAGAATGAGAGACAGCCCCATTCAGCACATCATATTCTTATCCTGGGGAGGCCTTTGTCTTTATTTCCTCTGGGATCTTAAAAATTGAGGATCATTCTGCTCATTTGCTTAATTTCTGTCTTTTCTGCCGATTTTACCAATGAAACATGATTGACAAGAGATGTGTACTATGTAGCATTGTATTGATGAAATCCATCCAGTTTTGTTCACCCTGGAGAAAGATGCTTACAAATAAATATGATGTACATCACTGGGGAAAATCAGATAAGAGTTAATATTTTTCCCAAGTCTGTAGATCACTCTAAGAGCTGAATTGATGCACCAGGCACCTTGGAGATTAAATGTACCTCATATCACCTAGGGCTCCAGTCCTTTATCTTTGGAAGCAAAGTTTAGGCTTAGTTTAAGCTCAATAATGCACAATGGAGTAGCCTTATTCAAAATATTGGTAAAGTGCTGGTCCTTCAACAAAGCCAGGCACATCCTAGGCAAAGGGTTTGGGATCAGAAAGAGCAGAATACCTTTGTGTGTGACTGTTGGAAAAATCTAGAAGACAAGTAAGTGGAAGTAATTCTGGTCTTCATATGTTCTGATCAGGGCATAATACTGTTCACTTTAATGAATGATAACATAATAAATATTACTGCTTCTGTAATCCTTCCATCACATACTTGGTAATTAATGGAAGACAAACACTGTCTTATCTGATGGTTTCCCAGTTACAATATTTAGAATTCCTTTCTCCTGTATGGCATTCCTTTGTCACCATGTTGCTTCTCTGTGCCATTTCATTTAGAGGAAGGTCAGTTCTTGCTGGTCTACCTTTCATTGAACACTTTTTAGTATCTGGAATGATTTCTAAAGGATTCCCTTATTTACATTTTGTGATGGAGGTGGTTTTAATGTTTCTTCATACTGTCATCTCTAACTTGATGATCCTACTGATAAAGACATCCCTCCAATAGGTTTCTTGGCAGTGTTTAAATGACAACAGGATTTCCAATAAGCAATCTCACCAACAAATTCTGTGCTTGTTGCCAGAGACAGTGTAGACTTAACATACCACTTTTATCAAGTAAAACAAAATAATTTTGTGGCTGAAACAATATCTTGCCCATATATAAAATGAAAAAAAACTTATTGAAATTATGCAGAAGATATAGATGCTGTCCTTAAATACATGGTCTTCTTTCAGTTGATTTTCAATAAGGCTACTTATTCATGAATTATCCGGCCTGAACTAAGCCTGAAGTTTGCTTCTAAGGATAAAGGACTGGAGTCCTAGGTGTTATGAGGCAAATTTAATCTCCAAGATGCCTCGTGCATCAATTCAGCTCTTAGAGTGATCTAAAGACTAGGGAAAATATTAACTCTTATCTGATTTTTCTCCAGTGATGTACTTCATATTTATTTGTAAGGTATCTCCATGTCAGTTTCTCCCAGTGTTATCTATTGTCACATATGTCAACCACACTCTACTGGTTTATTGCTTATTAGCAGTCTGGATAGCCTCACTTCTGTCTCCTCAAGTAAAAATATTTCTTCATGTCTTCTTCATCTTCTTCCTCCTTCTCCTTTTCCTTTTCTGCCTGTCTCTTACTTTGTCTCCTCCTCCCCCACCTTACTCTATATTCACTCTCCTCTTTTCTCACTAAACAGTTATTTCAGTTTTGAAGACCTTCCTGTGACATAATCTCAGTAACAGCAATTTCTTTCCCAGTTTTCTTGAAACAACTTTTTAAAAATCAATCCGATTATTGATGTGTAAAAATAATTTATGTAGCATGTTCAGTAGAAATTTACCATATGCTTCATATTTTAAAACATTAAATCAAAATAATGAGAAATAAGTAAAATTGAAAATAAAAAATATAAAGTAAAAAATTAAATTAGGCTAATTAAATTGCTAACTTAATTTCACAGAAACACATAATTTCAAATGATTTTAAAAGATATTGTCCAGATATGGTTGTCTAAATAAAGCCTTCATGATAACCATACCAGTTGACACGCCATTGTGGATGTGGAAAAATGTTGCAAAGCCCCAATCTTAGAAGAGCTACAGGCACATAGTGAATGCTAGGGAGGATCTGTTTTCTTCAGGGTAGAGACCCAAATAGGTTATTCAGTCCCAAATGCTCAGCTCTAAACACATGCACCTACAAACAACACTAAAGGTACTCAGTAGGTTGTGATGAGCCTGCCTCTATCTATCTTGGACTTGAAAACCATCTTATAGTAAGGACAAACTATACTTATTCATGCTTATATATAAATCTGTTTCTCAAGGATTGGGACATGCCCCACCTATAACCTAAACTACAGTGGTTCTATATTGCCTCTTCCAGGAAATGCCAACCACACCTTTGTTTCAAATGGTTATTATGACCACCATGCAACTATGTCTTTGTTTCGGGAGGTTGTTATGATCAACTTGTTATGCTTTTGTTCTGTTTCTGGAACCCTGCCTATTTGCCTGTCAGATCTACCAATTGGAAACCCCCTACTCCTGAACTATAAAACCCGTTATCTTATCCATGTCCATTGCTGATCTTCTGATCCAAGCCTTTAGGGAGAGACAACTTGGTTTAAGTCATTTGACAATGATTTGGGTCCATGGTCATTCTCCTTTCATCTGTGGGATTAACAGTTATAAATTATGTGTGTATAACAATAATTATTATGGAGGACAGGTCATGAATCTGAGCTGGAGTAGGGAGATAAAGAGGAGTTGGAAAGGAGAAAGGAAAAGATTGAAGTGATGTAAATAAAGTATACAACATGTGTGAGATTCTTTTAAAATGTAAAAGTACTTAAAAGGTGAAAAAAGGCAATCACATAAAATTACACTCTTTGACTCTTCAATGCAAACCATGTAACTATTTAGATGTGGTTGATGAAAAATACTCTTTATGGAAGAACTGTTGATACATTGCATTATGAATAAGCATACAAAGCTAACACGGTGTTAGGCAATGAATAAAAATACTTAATAATTGATCAATAGAAGAACTTAATAGAAAGATTAGTCTGTCCTCATTGCCCTTCCTGGACAGTCATTGTCACTGAAGTCAGAAGGCTTCTGTCTAAGGAGGTGCAGCAGGAAATTCTCAGCTCTGGTTCTGCAGATCTTCAGGCCCCCCAAAAGGCATATCCGTTTCAGCATTAAAGTTGCCAATGACTGTGTTTCTAACATTTTGCCATTTGTGGAGAAGATGGAAACTATCTCTACATGAATTTGAAGTCCAGCCTGCCTGTTCCCGTTGGGAATACAAATCAGCACCTCTTGGCTACAATCTGTAATTGGATAGCATTGGCATTGCAGAGTCCATTTAAGGGTGCTTGCAGTGGCGTTAGGGCCCATGGACTGTAAACATGCTTTTTCTGGCTATTGGTCATGTTTATATTTGACTCAAGTCAATAGTTTCCATGACTCTAGAGGTGAGTCAAAGTCAAATGTCACTCATCTACCTAACACTTCATTAACAAAGCTTCTGGTTGAGAGCACTTGTTCTTGCGAAGGACCTGGGTTCAGACACCAGCACCTACATGATGGCTCACAACCTTCTGTAACTCCTGCTCCAGGGGCTCTATTTCCTGTCTGACTTGTGCATAAACATATATGCAGATAAAACACAAAAATAAAACAAATGTAAAAAGTCTTTTAAGTCTTTGGTTTTAGCTGTTTGGTTTTCCACAAATAAAGATAGCTAGCATTGCAGATGTGTATCTAAATTAGAAGGAAAATATTCCTCGTCTTTTAAATATCTACAGTAGTAGTTATCATAGCAGGATTGTTGACACTGTAAACAGACACTTGGAACCTCTCTTAGACTATCTGACTACTGAAACAGCTACGGATCCCCCAGGACATGGTCATTTCCCCAGAGATCTCCTACTGGGTAAATGAAAAATCAGAAGCCTAATATAAGCTAGAGGAGAGATTTGTCTGAGGAAGGAGATTTCACACAGCAATGACAACTTGTCAGACAACCTTACAGGAAAAAAATCTAGATGAGTAATGGACAGGCCCTCACCTTGACAAGACTACATGGCTGTGCATATTTTTTTGCCATATAATTAAAACTAAACCTCATATCAGGACTCTGAAGTTGGATGTAGGAGAATCACTGACCCTCCGTATTTTAATTCCCAGTGTGGCCGCATAGAATAAATCTTCCTCTTCTACTTTTTATTACTACTTTGGTCTTTAGTTGACTTTTGAAGAGAGTTAGCAATGCATAGCTTGTTAGGACAGCCAGGGCCCAGGCCCTGACCTTAATCCCACTAACATAATTAAACGAAGGCCCTATTCTCTCAAGACTATAAGTCAAACGTCTTCTTCTGATCAGTTATTTTGAAGGCAGCAGTAGAGATGGACTATTCTGAATCAAAAAAGAAAGCCTTGGCAAAACAAACCCATCAGATTTCTTATGGTGGAGAAAACTGAATATGTGCAAACCCCTAGGCATTTTCTTGAGGAAGTTGGAAATATTGTCTCCTGGGTTGGACACGGGATCATTTTTTGCTTGCCTGTAATCAGCTCAACCCCTACTCTACTCCCAATTTTGAATTAACCGGCAGAGGTGATAAGGAACCAGAATTAGGGCAGTTAAACCATCTTAAGCACGGTGGATTCAGAGGGCAGATGTCTAGGTGTTACATTAATTGGGTCTAGTAAACCAAGGAAGGCCACTTGGCACTATCTATGGGCACTCTAACATTTATTACGTGCAGACTTTTGACTTCTTCATCTTCCCCTGCCCTGTGATATAGGAAATTAAAAGGGACTGTGGACCATTTTCAAGGAGATATTTAGCCTTGTTCAAGCTAAAAAGCATGAATGAGAGCTCCTGGGAAGAAGCTGTGGCTGCAAAGACTGACTGATTGATTAGAACTGCAGTCATATGAGGAGATTGGAATGTTGCAAATCCAGAGGCTAATTACCTTATCTTGGATAATTTCTGGGCCCCATTCTATGCCTACCTATGTGTTGGAACTTATCACTAATAAATAAATAAAAAAAACCTTTTAGACCACATTAACCCATCAATCCAAAAACTTAGATAGAATCTTTGGCCTATAGAAAAGTTTCTCTGTCTCATTGTAACTGCCTCTCTGGTGTACCCACTAGGGTATTTTAAACTAGCTTTGATTTGTGACATTTTGTTGTTGTTGTTCTGTGAAACTATAAAACTTCATGAAATTGCTTTCATGTCAGAGTATGGAATTTGAGTAACCTAAATATGTGCCCCAGGCATAGCTACTCAAATGGATCCAGAATAAATGATCTCTTGTTCCTTTTAAGATGAGAGCTGTAGGTTTTGCACATTGACAAAAGTTACAGACCGGCAAATGTCTGGCTTCTTGAAAATTCTAAGACTTGTGTAGTAATGAAAAGTAATTATTCAATTCATTCATCCTTACAACTTTAGTTTATGGTTATTTTCTTTCTTCTCCCAGCCCTGTGTTTTCTCTCTGTAATCATTTATTTTTCAATGTTGGTGCAATTCTGCTGGGTAAATAAAAGTGAAATTTTTTCTTTTATTTATGAAACCAGCCAGTGTAGCTCAAAATGAATTTGAAATAGTCACTGAGGACTGAAGTATTTATTCGGTTTGTGTCTTTAAATAACCTCAACCATACTCTATGGATAGGTTTTCTAGCATATTTTATAGGTTTGCTCATAGCTCAGCAAGTTTAGCAAAAGCTTTCTTACCAGTGTCAAATAGTAGAGATTTACCTATAAGAAGTTCAGAATCCAACAGACAAGTAGTAGCCATATTCTAAAACTTCTAACATGAAGTGAAATTTCCGTTGAAAGCCACTGTGGCAGGGGCTTAGCCAGGTAGGAGTCAGAGAGGATCCTTTGAGAGCACAGTCCCTTTTGTCACCTGGGGGGACAGCTATACAACACAGTGCTGCCAGATGAACAAGGGAAGGGATGGTAGCTGGCTGTGCTCCTTCACACCCATAATTTCCACATGGGAAGAGTTAAGGCCAGCCTGGACTACTAGCTGTGTAACTACGTGGCAGAATTCTGTCTCACAACAAGAGGGACAAAAATGTTTCCTCCTATGTGAGAGGACAGTACACAACCATTATATATCTGTTCTCTTCTTCATGTTTCTATTTCCAACATTTAGATTACCTACACTCAACCAGAATCCAAAAATACTCTCTAAACTGATTCTTTTAACAGAGATATTTTTATATAATTATGCTTTTAGTAGTTGTGAATCTCTCATGGTGCCCTACCTACACTACACTTATTCTTGGGTCTAATGCTAGAACAGGCTCAGTGAACCATGGTTTCAGGCAGCCACTGGGTGTGCTGGAGTGTATGCACTAAAGATACAGGTCACATGAGGACTGGGAGATGCTCTCCTATCCTCGGCCAAGGTAACAAGAGAGGAGGGCAGAAGAAGTTTGGAAGTGTACTCTTCCTATACATATTGTATTATAAGTAAAATGTTTTGAGAAAAAAAGTCATTTTCTAGTATGTTTTCAAATTTGGCCTCTATAAATAAAATGACACTTAAGTACAGTATTCGATAGTGTTTATGGGAAGATGAGCTGGAGTGTATTTGCTGAATGGTTTTATGTTGTTATTTTGTATGCTTCTTTTTATTTATTTTGTTCATTTGTTTGTTCTCTGTGTGGTCCTGGCTGTCCTGGAACTCACTTTGTAGACGAGGTTGGCCTCAAACTCAGAGAGCCATCAGCCTCTACCTCCCTAGTGCTGGGAGTAAAGGTGTGTGTTATCACACTGGGCTATTTTCTGAGTCTTTAAATACATATGATTATTTACATACTAGAGGTTAACATTGATGTTTTAGTTTTTGTTTGTTATTTTCCCTATTTCATTTGTCTGTTTGCTTAATAAATACAAGTGTTTCCTTTTTATGCTTAGATAATATTCTTTTTTGTATTTCCTAGTGATGTGATATTAAAGTTTTGAGTGTTAATGGGCTGTTCTTGGAGCAGCTATACTTTATCTAAAAGGTGTAGTGCTGTGTACTCATGGCCACCAAAATCAAAGTGGGACAGCAACTCCTAGCTTGCTGTCATATACTTCAGTGAAAATTAAAGACATAGAAACTCATGGGAGTAAGCCAAGCAAAATGTAAACTTTAGTAAAGGATTAAGGAAAAGTAGAAGAAGTTATTGAACCTCATGGTGTGGGGAATTTTGTAAGGCTCTGGTGGTAGTTGAAAAAAGATGAGATAACTGTTCTGAGATTGGCTATTTCTCTGGGCTACTATGACCAAGAGTCCAGAGATTCAATGTGTGGCTCCCTGGCCCAAGCAGGAAGAGGATCACACCCTGTTCATGTACCGTCCTCTCAGGGGTGGCTAAAGTCCACCTCTGATAGTCTCTGACTCCAATTTTCTTGTTATTGGCATTTGGTTATCAGCCAGCTGTTAGTCAGTTTGAAGGCATTGCACAACCTCCAACCTTGCTATGCTCCTTTTGTTCTCACAGCTACCAAGAAGCAATTATACCTGATTTTAGTCAACGCCTTCTCTATAGGATGTTTTTGGGATCTCATTAATGAAGTGGGTGGAGGCTTTCTCTAAAGTTATCTGTTACAATAAGCTGCCTTAGAAGCAAAAATGTGTAATGGAGCAATAGTGTCCAGAATATGTGTCCTGGAAGGTGTTTGGGGTGGCTTCACAAAAGCTAGCCATGTGTTTCTTACCAGATCCTATGAGTATCTCGTATCTGATGGCAAGCTCTTCCATTTTCCTGTTGTTCCTGGTCTAATATTCCTGGCATCACCCCTTTAAAGGTAACAACTGTACACACTTTAACAGGTATGTGCACAAAGTTTCAACATGTACCATTTCTAATTAATACCTAAGGAGAGATAGTTCTTAACTTGGTTGTCCTATATATGCACACAGCGTTCAAAATATAAGTTTCACCACTTTGTATTATTTAGAAACTGCTCATCTTGACCTTCCCCCCCTTGATATTCATAATCTAGCAGCCTCAAATACTCTGTGTCCATTTGTAGATGCATAGAAAGTGTTGCACTTTTGCTACAGCAACCAAACATAACTTAGGAAACTGAAGAGGTGATGATGCAACCCTATTGTGTTCAGGCTTACTCTTTGTCATTTACTCTCTCACTTCTCAGGGCAAGCTTCTTTTGTTTTTCTGTTTCTGTCAACTTCCTTTAGTCATTCTTTTTAAGGATTTTATTTATAAGTGATAAATAAAAGACAAAAATGCTGTGTACAGTGACTTAAAAAATACTTTACATAGGAATGAAAAGACCAAAAGCTACCACACAGAAATTTCTACCATATCATTACTATGAATGGATTTGCGTATTGGTTTATTTGGGTATTCTACATCATCATTATTGTTTTACAAAGTAAGACTGAATTCCCTCTCAGATATTTCAGCTATCTCTGTGATAGCTGATATTGTATGACTAGGGATTGGCAGGTTGGGGATTGGTTGTGGTTGGTAATTGTACAATTTTTATTGTTTCTTGTTGTCTTTGTATATCTGCAGAATGGATTGGCTTTTCTTTTTTTTTTTACTTCTCCTTCTTCCAACATTATTTGCATATTTTGTTTTAGGTGCATCTTCCTGGAAAAATGTCTGCATGTAGTCACAGAAAAATTCTTTTTATACTGTTCTTTATAATGTCACATATATGTACATCTATCTCTGAATATCTGAAACAATTCCCATTAAGAAAATCTCTAAGCCTCATCAAATACTTTTCATGATCTTAGATGATTACTGCATAGTTTCTATCTCATCAACCCTCTCTAGTCAAGCTGAACCTACAAGCTGTTGAGTTCTGAGAAAATAGAAATTAGGAATTTTCAATTTGGAAATCTCTAATCCAGGAAGGAGGTTATGACATTTGTTATTAAAACAAATATGCAAAACAATAAAAAAGGAGAATACAAATCTCCATGTGAACAATGATATAGACAATATTCAAATAAATATTTGAACATTACCACTAACATCACATAATAGTTAAGAATTATCTATAATTTGTATTGTTTCTCTGATTTTGTTGGTCTTTAGATAATTGATTATCATTTCAAGTACAAAACATTAAGTAAAACACCTTATGTAAATGGTATGTCTTTTAAATAGCACACTTTATGAAGAACAAAACGAAGCCAAAATTTTATAAGTATTGATGATCAGGAAAAATAAAGATACGACTCTCTTCTAATGAATAAAATTACTCTTTAGACACAATAGATACAAAAGAGGAAAAATAATTTGCTTTTTCTATGAATTGGGGTCAATTTGATGGAGAATATGATTCTTAAGAAGTTTACAATCAGCCATTTGGGTTCAATGCTCTATCTTATTTTATATATTTTATCAATCAATAAGCTATAATATGTCACCAAAACTTAGAAAGAAATGACTCTTTTTGCTGACTCAGTGTTTTATCTTGCTACCACCCTAACCCCCAGCTTGCCCTTCTTGCAGAACATCAATGACCCCATTGATTAAGATACTCTTAATCTTTTTCTACAGACCTCTGCCTGAGTTCTGTTTTCTTGATGAGCAACTGCCGTAAGTTGATGCAGAAGTGCAATTCTAGCCATATTAGCTGCTTCCCCTGCTCATGCTTGTGTATTTATGTAAAACAGACTCTGGTAGGCTTTATCTCAACTCACAGATAGTGTTGAGTTCATTTTCATTCATTAGCATTTGCAATGAATCTAAAACGTCTTTGCAGTTGGAGGTTTGAGATTCTTGTTTACTATGAAGCATATGGGACATTATTTATGCTTCCTGTGCTAAGCACGTTTGTTTTCACAGGTCATTTAATCCTGTGGGTTGTGGACCATTATTAGCTTCATTTTTGCAGATAATAGAATTCAGACTCATGAAACTGAATCACTTTCCAGTGTCTAACAGTTCTTCAGAGGCACAGTCCATGTTCAGACCCAGAGATCCAGAGGCCGTTCTCACGTCTCTAAGCTCATACCCATCTAACTATTTCTTCTTTGGTGTAGTGGTTTTCTTGTGGTACTAGATTAAGAGATTCAATAACCAAATGGAGGAAATGGGAAAGGAAGAAGATAAAGTGCAAATCAGTTGATCTTTCAACCACAGAAGAGACTTGGCCTCACAGTAACTGGCAAGATGGTCTACTTTCAAAGAAATAATTGTCACTATTGAAAACCAGTAAAGTCTGAAAGAAGTATCTACCCTTCCTTTCCATGTCCCTTCACTTCGCTGTGATAAGTAACTTCTGATTTGGGAGTGTCCCTTCTTAAAGCCACTAAAATAAAGACTGAGCACTCTCCATCAACATCCTCCTAGGCAGACATCTCAAAGCCTAGTAGGAGACAACAAGTGAGGAAGAGGTCATTTGGGGCAGCTCTGCCACATTGTAATGTGATCTTCTCATTTTCAGTCCTCAGCTAACTCACAAAACACCCCTGTTTTTCTCCTTTTTTCTTTTAGATCAATAATAGAAATGAAATATTAGCTTACTCTGGAAGCCAATAGAGGAAATATGATTTGTGTTATTCAACAAAAGTTATTGAAGACTAAGACTGTAGCTTAAAGATGGAGAACTTGTTTAGCATGAACAAATAAAACAGAACAAACCCAAAACCCCCTCTAGTTTTGATCACTAGTACTGTAATAAATCAATAAATATATGAACATATAAATAAAAATAGAGCCTTCATCCAGCAGCTGGTGGAAGTAGAAGCAGACACCCACAGCTAAACACTGAACTGAACCGGAATTCAGTTGCGGAAAAGGAGGACTGATGAGCAAAGGGGTCAAGACTAGGCTGGTGAAACCCACAGAATCAGCTGACCTGAACAAGGGGGAGCTCTTGTCCCCCAGACTGATAGCTGAGAAACCAGCATGGGACTGATCCAGACCCCCTGAATGTGGGTGTCAGTGAGGAGACCTTGGAAATCTATGGGGCCCCTTGTAATAGATCAGCACTTATCCCTAGCATAGGAATGAACTTTGGGAGCCCATCCCACATAGAGGGATACTCCCTGAGCCCAGACACATGGGGATGGGCCTACGCCCTATCCCAAAGGATATGACAGACTCTAAAGACCCCCTATGGAAGGCCTCACCCTCCCCGGGGAGCAGAAAGAGTATGGGACAGGTAGGTTATTACTTGGGGGGGAGGCAGGGGAAGAGGGGAGGGACAGGGAACTGGGATTGACATGTAAAATAATCTTTCTAATTCAAATAAAAAGAGAGAGGAAAATAATAAATAAAAATAAATAGTAAAAGTCTTAGACCTTTGTTATATTTTAGAGACTAGGTATATAGCAATATGAGAAAATAGTATCCCTATTCTAAATACAAGTCTGAATTTTTTTAAGCTCAGTATCTCTAGATTTTGTGTGCCAAATTGGTCTCTTAAGAAAATGATTGGGTTTTATTTCTTGGATATTATAACTTTCTAAAGGTTAAACTTATTAGTGCAGGTTTTTGTAAGTCTAATATAGTATTGTGGTTTTAGACACATTATTACAAAAATGTATGAGATGAGAGAATTATTATTTGCAGAATCAGAGTGACTATAGCATGGGCAAGTTAGTCATTCATAATGAGTAACTAGTAGAAGAGTATCATGAAATTAACCATTGTTCTCCAGTTTAATATATAAATTGAATATAGCATATTTAATTAGTGAAAATAGAAGTTCTTTGGCCCTATAACTAGGCAAGGTATTTATTCTTAGGTACTGCCACCTCTGTTTCTAGACATGTAACTTAGGCACAGGATGCTAAGTATAACTTCCTACCAGCATGTTTTATTTGAGAGAGGATAGTACCTGCTCTCCTCTAATGTCTGCCAGTTCAGAATATTCTGTGGTAGGCTAAATTTTGGTTTAAGTTTATTCACATAGAGGAGGAGATGACATTTCTTCTTAGTAATATGGACCGTTCCATCAACTAGGAGTTTCTGACCAACAGATGAGCCTGATGGATGCATGAGGCACAATGCATAGCTTTGTTAGTGTACTGATTCAAGTGTAAAATCTCTCCAACCGTTTGTGAGAGTGACTCATTTCGCTGGTACATGGATGTACTTAAGATTTTAAGGTTAAAGGAAGCAACTAATGGCTTTTTAAAAATGTCCTTCTGGCATACCAGATATGAAAAAGTTGGTGAAGTGAAATGTTAAAAACTCCATTTTCCTACAAATAAATCAATAACCCTTTGTCTCTGCATAAAACTGGGCTTTTAAGGAAAAAAATGTTAAAAACTGTAATTATGTGTTACAGAAGCAAGGAAAGTAAAATAAAAAGTAAAGGTCAAAAAGCAATGTCTATTCAGCTTAATGGTAGTTCTTATTGACCCAATGAGCATAAGGGAAAAGTTGTTTTTCTCTTTATCACAAAACCAAGTCTGCTAGTTCAAAATCACCAAGGCATCAAATTAGCACTTCCTTATGTCAACTGTCTAACTCTTAAGTGTCTGAGCTGTATACAAAAGACTGAAAGATTGTTTGGTGTGTGTTGGGGGTTGGGGGGAATCAGGTACGAGGAATACATAAGTCCTCTGAACACTGAGAAGTAGAAACAGCTTTTCCATCCCAGTGACTCTGCATTCGGTGATGCAAAAACCACCATTTTATTGAACTGATTTCTTCATCTCACTTGAATACATGGACTATGCAAAGTATATTTTAATACAAACACAGCCACAGTACTTTGAGAAATTTCCTTTACAGAGCTGTAACATGCTGTTTTACTTGTTATAAAATATTTCATTTGCTGTATTTATATAACATGATAGTATAATAAAACACATCGTGGCTCTGTTAATATTCTAACCAAAGTTAGAAAATGAGATAAGCATAGTCTTCTGAAGAGTTATTCTAAATACAGTTTTAACAATGTAAGACTTGAGTTTATCTGAGGAACAATTCAGAAATCTTGAGTTTCTGGGATCTTGCTGTTGTTCATTCTTGGACATATTAGGCAATGTTTTCTGAATTCCAGAAATATCTCATATTATCAGAACAAGAAGTGGTCTCCCACTTGAAGAAATAACTACCAAATTTCAATGGCCTAGCTGTCAATGAAAAGAAAAAATGAAAATTTAATTAGAAGTAAAAATGTTAAATAGTTAAGAGCATTACAGATTTATCTGTATCTTTCGCATTGCTGTTGTCTAGAAAAAAAAAAAAACAGAATCAGGAAACTGAGTTCCTTCCATCTTATATCAATGTCTTCTAAAAACGTGTGCTCATCTCAGAAAGAAGAGTGTGTCAAGAGCCCTGGAGGTTTCCATGGCAGACTTCAAATATGGGTCCCTTGCTTCTGCCTAGGACGCATTAGCCAAGGTCTATGGTAGAGCCAGGCACACACTTAAAGGGAGCTTTGGAATAATTGTCCTTTTGTCTGTTTAGAAAAGAACAGAAGTATTGTAAGGGACATTAAGTGTGCAGTTATTTCTGTGAAATCACTAAACAACATATGTGTAACTCCTGAGAATGGCCTCATGTCATTGGAATCCTGGGAGTTTGCCCATGGCAGATGAATACAACAGTCAGAGCACACGGGTATAGTAAACAAACAAACAAACATACAGTTATCAGGTTTTGCCCATACATCTCCTCTTTCTTTTCTTTTTTTTTTTATTTTGTCCACTTTACGTGCCTTTTACTTAGTATTTCTTTGAATCCCTTTGGGTTCTGTAGAGATTCAAAATTTTCCTGGTGGTTTTGTAAAAAAGTCCCAATTTCTACTCCATAAAGAAATCAAATTACCACAGGGCAGTGTCAGGAGGGTAGAAAAAAACTATGGCTTGTGGTAGAAATGCATGCATGTTTGTGGGGACACTAACGTGACATGCTCACTTTGGAATGACTCCCCTGCAGGTACATACTGAATCAACTTGAGAAGGACCGTATTGCTCATCCTGAGTCCCACTGAGGATCCGGTAAGCTAATGGATTGATATCTCAGACAGGAGAAGTGAAAATTAAATTAGTAATAAAAATTAACAACAACCGAGAGCATCTCAAAAATAAATCTCCATCTTATCAGCTCTTTTCAAAAACACCAATGATGGGTATTGTTGTGAATGGAAGAAGTGATTTTCTTTTCAAAGTTTCCCATTCAGTAAGATGACAAAGGTATCTGAAATTACAGATCTGAACTCACTGAGAGTCAATGCTTTTCCTGCTGGCAACTTAGCAGCTTTTGTAATTGATGTGACAGTTTCATTCCCCACTGCCACAGATAATCAACGTGTTACTCCATCTCCCAAGCAAATCTTAAAAGAGGGGAGGTTTTCACCTTTAGATTTTTGCAGATATTAGCATCCTCCAAACAAGGTATGGTGCAATGACAGGCAGTAGATTCAAGGCTTTGACAACGGCCCATTTTGGACAGTACAAAACAAAAAGTTGCCAGTGTTGTGCCACCAACATGCCTAATGATTGTTTCAGTAGGGTAATTGAAAATCTGAAATCTTTATCTGTGGCCTTTTAAAAAGGGGGGGGCACTTTAGCACAGGATCAAACATATATGAATAGAGGTAAGCTAGTGTCCATCTTAGCTATCTCTGCCCCCAAATTATTTTTTGTGTGTTCTTAGAGAAAAAAAGAAAGAAAGAAAACCTTCAACACAGCACTAAGAGCTTTTCCCACTCTTTCCAGTTTAACCACATCTGTATGCTGTCCTCCTATCAGGAATCTTGAGGCAAGGACTTCTCTAACCTCTAGATCATTTGGCATGAGCTATTCTCTATGTTTAAGGTTCTATGTCTCTCAGAATGAGGTAGGTTTTGTTATAGCAACAACTACGCATAACAGTGTCTTAAAATATCAAAACTTACTTTTTATATATATGATGGCATCTTATCATAGGCACCCCTGCACCAAACTTCATCTCAGTGTATAGCTTCGTGCCTACACCAAACTTTATCTCAGTGAGTGCTGCATAATAGTTGAGGAACAGCACAGCATAACTAAACATTGACCAATCTTCCTTATCCCTCACTCGTCTTCCTAGCCTGGAGTAACCGCCACTCTCCCAAGAGCCTCTTGTAGCCACCAATCATGGCCATAACATGTAATCAACAGTACATGTTATGACCAGAGCATAGTAGAGTTGGGACGTGTGCTAGGTGCTTGTTAATGACACCTGAGGGTGAGCTGGTTGTCTTGTCTCCTGGTTAGACCGTAACTCAGTTGGAAGCATCGACTATGTCTATTGGCATGAACCAAACCCTACAATCTTGAAAAAATACTTCATAGTAAAAGATGTTCATTGAATGTTGTATGTATGTATATATGTATAAATGAAGTATCTTTGCTATTTTAACATGCTGAATTAGTAGAGCATATTATGATGCCCAATAGTTCCACAGTATTAAACTTGGAAGTTTAAGGCTTGTGTTACATATTAGAAGAAAGTAGACAAAGGGCACTGTCTCCTTGTTAGAGACATATGTGAACTATAGTCTACTGGTTTATCTTCAACACCCATCTTAATGACTGTGTAAGAGAAATAAGGATCTGGATAGTCACAAGTGCTTTCTAATTATTTGGCAGAAAAATGAATCATCTCACTTGGACTCACATATTAGTTCCCTGGACTAGACCAATCACGTGGCCTCATGGCTGTAGGAGCTGGGAGATGTAGACAAGTTAATGGAAAATTTGGTGTCTCTGTCAAATACTTGGAGATTATCTTCTCATAACAGACAAAAAATTACTACAATATGGAAAATATAATGTTGACAAGTAACAAAATCACATTTTCTTAGCACCTTCTAAGTCAGATGACTAAACTCAATAACTGGCATAGAATGTCTTTCAGGTAAAGAAAGGAAATAATCAGACTTCTCTGTTTGATACACAACTCTAGCCCAGATAATCAGTGACTGTCAAGTTAATGTAACTCTGCTTTCTAACATTCTATAATATCTCCAACAATAACAACTATGATGTAACTCTCAAAGTTAAGAGTACTATTTGGCTATATGCTGACTGGAAGGCACTTGTTTACAATACCAGAGTTGTCTGCCAATATGTTTAGACATATAAAGTATTCAGGTATATTACAAATAATGTAGAATATGCCTAAGATTTTATATCTTCTCTCTGGATTATGTGTCTTACTAATAATACTTCTATTGTAAAGCCTATAAAAATTCTTTGTGTGGCTTCACATGATTTCATCTTGGGTTTTATTTCTATTTTCTCATACTAAAACATTATTTCTATAATATTTAATATATGATTAACTTAAATGATTACAAGTGCTTTAGCTCAATACTGCAACATAAAACAATTTAGGGATTTAAAAGGCAATTTGATTCTCTCTAAATTTTCTAATCTGAATTAGAATCGATGAGTGGTTCTTCCATTATATACACTATCTTCTGAGACTGAATAAGTCTGATGCCTCAATTGGGATTAGATGGAATATCTGTGGTCACCGAGTATCTTTGTTCAAATGACCTCTCTACTAGCCTGCCTTGAGAGTTCCCTAACCATACCTATTGCAAAATGATCCATTATCTTACCTGGAATCTGTCAAAAGAAAAGATGCAGCTTAAACCAGATTTAACATAATATAATGCATGCCGAAACTTATGGTTAAAATGAGTTACAGGGTAGCCTGGATTCAAGTGGAGCATAAATAGAGACTGTTTCTCCAAGAAAGAAATGACATGCTGATGGAAGAAGCAGGAAATGGTGGCAGTTATCTTGGGAAATTATTTACCATGGGAGGCAGATGGAACTGGAATAAACATTTAGAAGCAAATCCAGATGATTCTTGGTAAATGTTCTGCATGTACGGCCACAAAAGTGTCAGCTAGGAATACATTTAGTGCATAATAATAGCAATCTGGCTATTTTGCAAAAAGCATTAGTTATCCAGTGATGCGATTTAGTTAAGAATGCTTCTGTATATTAATTTAATGATTGAAAATAAAACTGTTGGTAGAATAAATGATGAAAATGAAGTTTAAATACTCCTCAGAGAGATAATTATCTTTGACAGAAAGTAATACATCTTGAGATAGAAGGAAAGAAAATCATATTATAAGAGGGACTATGTCATTTTAATGGATTTATGAGGTGATTTGGTGTCAAAAGCCAGTATTTAGAGAGACAAGGATGAAAGTATGGGCACTCTCTGCTGGACCTCATTGGCAATGTTCACACCTAATGCTTCAGGCCACTGCCAAGGATGCAATGCTTCCACATAAAGAGACCCCAAGAGCACTGTGCTGATGAGAAAAACTTCTCTGAGACTACATGCTTGTGTTCATTTTAATAATAAGTGCTTCATCTAGTGGAGTCAAATAGGAAAACCCCTGGGGATACAAACAGTAACACCTACTCAGCATGGAATCTTGCCAGGATGAACCCAGTTCCTAGTGTGCCCGTGGGATGTTGGATCACTTCTGGAAAGAAAAGTGGCCCACAGAGCTTTTGGATATCTCTGTAACTTAGCATAATTTAATGTTCTGTCCTCAAATAGACTCTAATTGCATCCTCCTGGCTCAGCTGTGGTTTTCTGATTTAACCAAATATCATTTTGCCTCTGTCTTATTCTGGCCATATCTGTTCAAAATAATCCATCATCGATACTATTGTCAATGAAACTGAGAGGAAGAAATAACTTCAAGCTTTACTTGATTTGCACAATTTATGTCTGATAAATATTGTAAAGGGGAGTATGTAAGTCACTCATGTTTTTATTATTTGGCTAGTGAATAACATCCATGTAAAGAAATTACTGTTCTTACATCTTATTTTAATTGAAGCTTATTGTCAAGTTACCCAGGTTAAAAATAAAATTGTTTTCAATAATGTGAAAAAATTAAAATATAGTTACTTTCCGATTTTTTTTCCCAAGGTTTCATTTTGAGTCTTTAAAGTGAATCTAACTGACCAGATAGTTTGCCTCTCTCTTTTGCCACAAAGAATTGTAAATATGTAAATAATAGTATTGGTTTCATCCTCTTAAAATCAGGTAGTCAAAGGGCTATGAGTTTCCCTTTTAGTTTCTGGTTCAATTCAGTTCATCCAATAGTTATACGGCTGCTACAAAACCTCTTGCATTAGGTACAATGTATGTAAGAATGTGTCTGCTACATATGACTCTTGACATCAAGGGATTTCCAGGAAATGATGGCACAGGATGTATTTTAAGAACCACAAGAAATGACAACAGATACACACAGTGATAAGAGTGTTTGTCAACATATGGGAGGTTCTGGGTTCAAACTCTTATTCTGGGGCAAACAAAACAAAGCAAGAAAACCCAAAAGAACCACTGCAAATTACAATGCTCAGTTGTGATATAAGAATCATATGATACATACCTTTTATTGATTGAAGTATATGTGGGATTTTCAGGGAATACAATGAAAATATTTTAATAAGTACCTTGGGCTCCAAAAGGAAATACTAGCAGAGATGAAGAATAGAAACTCAGGTACAAGTATCACAAGGAAGAAAGTATTCGTTGAGTTGTGAGTTTTTGTAAGGCTAGTAGAAGTGTTTTTGAACTTTTAAGGTTTGGTATGATAGCTGATGGAGCATAGAGCTTAATAGTCAAGATTAAACCACAGGTTACTTCTATCAATTTTTGTACTCACTGGATAGAAAATAAGGGACCTCAAAAAAGTTAACATCTTCAGAGTGGGATCCTTATTTTTATGACTTAAACATAAATACTCAGTGATTAAAATACATACATAGATGGAATTAGGCACAGCAGCAAAAGGTAGTCAAGGGACCTAGGTAGTCTAGGTGATTGAGTGTGAGAACAAGTCTTGTGCATATTGATACTTTAGGAACAGAAACAGCCATGTTCTATTCATATCTGTGTGGACAAACTAGCTAAATACTGGACTGATTCCAGCCGTATGAGAAAACAGTAGCCTTCCTATATACAAACAACAAACATATGGAGAAAATAAGTCAGGGGAACAATTCCACTCACAGCAAGCAAAAACAAACAAAAAGAGGAAATGGATGAAGAGTCCAGGAATGGGAAACTTTCTACTAATCCATGATAGGATTGATATTGATAAAATTGCCATCCTACCAAATTCAAACAATAGAATCAATGCAATCTCCATAAAAACAAATGCAATTTTTCACAGAAATTGAGGAAATAATTTTAAATTTCACATTGAAACACAAAATTCAGGATAATGAAAGTAACAGTCAATAATAAGTACTGCCACAGGTATTGCTATTCCATATTTCAAGCTATACTATAGAGCAATATTAACTACATAGCATTATACTGGTTAAAAATATACACACTGATCAATGGAATAGAATTGAAGACACACATATATGCCCACACTTCTGCAGCCACCTGATTTTTGACAAAGAAGCCAATAAAACACTTTGAAGAAAAGCCATCTTCAAAAAAATGGTGCTGGTCAAAATAAATAAATAAATAAATAAATAAATAAATAAATTTTTCACTTTACACAAACCACAACTCAAAATGGATCAAGAACCTCAACATAAATCAGACCTTGTGAATCTGATAGAAGAAAAAATAAGAAACATGCTTGGGCTTTCCTGGCATAGGAAAGGACTTTCTGAACAGGACCCCTGTAGTGCCAGCATTAAATGCAACAATTAAATGTAACCTCAAGAAACTAAAAAGTGTCTGTACAGTAAATGATACTATTATTTGAACAAAGAATCAGCCTACAGAATAAGAAAAACTCTCAACTGTAGGGAGCTGCAGAATACCGCACCCAAAAGATGGCGCCGGTTTCCACCCTCCGCCAGCCCGACGGCGAGCGCTCTCTGTGGTAAACAACTCCAAATTTGGTAAAGGTCATGTATCCTCTTAATTCTGCTTGGAGACAACCTATCCTGGCGCGCCACGTAGGGTTAGGTGATTGGTAGATGTAGACTATATCAGGCCCCGTCTCCCTCGGCCCGGCGCCGCCGTCGCCATTATACACTGTACAAAGCAAAGAGGTTCCCGATTAAACTGTGTTGAAGAAGATTCCTCGGTGTGGCATCTTTCTTGCTGGTCGAGATAGGCGCCGCACTCAACTATACATTTGATAGTGAATTCATATCTACAATATACAAAGAACTTTAAAAAAAATCAAGAAAAACAGCAACCCAACTTAAAAGGGGGCATGGAACTAATCAAAGAACCCTCAATGATGACATAGAAATGGCTGAGAATCATTTTTTAAATGTCCAACATTCTTCCAGTTAACAGGAAAATTCAAATTAAAACTACTTTTGGGATTTCCTCTTACCCCAATCAGATTGGCTAAGATGAAGTCAGTTTTAAAAAGAATGACAAATGTTAGCATGGATGAGGGAAAAGAGGAACACTTACTCACTGCTGGTAAGAGTGCCAACTGGTGCAGCCACTGTGAAAATCAGGGTAGAGTTTACTCAATTTACTCAAACTAGATCTGCCACAAGATGCAGCTATTCCACTCTTGGTAATTTCCCACAGAACTTTGAGCCCTACTATAAAGACACCTGTCCATCCCTTAGACAGTGGACTATTATTCACCTGAGGCCCTCTGCTTATGTTATAATTGTCTAACTTGCTCTTCTTGTGAGATTCCTAACAGTGGGAGCAGGGACTGTCTCTCTACTCTGTTGCCTGCTTTTGGGACTCATTCCTCCCACTGGATTGTTTCATCCAAACTTAATAGATGAGGATGTGCCTAGTTTTACTGCAATTTGATATACCAGGGCTGGTTACATCCATTGGAGACCCAACTAGATCTGAAAAGAAACAGAAGAGAAGCAGAGGATTGATGATGGGGAATGTACTGTGTATGTTTATCTTATTGATTGTTAAATAAAATACTGTTTGGCCAATGAGTCAGCAAGTAGACAGGATTAGGAGTCATAGAGGATTCTGGGAAATGTAGTAGAGAAGTGATGATCCAGGCAGGAAGTGATATAGCAAGGAGACTCATATTTAAGTGAAGGAGAAACAGGAAGTACTCTTTCCCCCTCCGCTCCTGCTCCAGCGGCACGATGTGATCCACCGACCAGGAGGGACTCCAACAAGACGTCCGATAAGATAAGTCTTATAAAATATATAGGTTTATGATAGTTAAGACTGAGCAAACAGATGAGAATCCTAGTCATTGGCCAAGCAGCATTGTACCTAATACAAGTTTCTGTGTATTCACTTGGGCCCTAACTCGGGCGGGCAGCTTGCATAAAGCTCACACGTAGCGGTGGGGCTCAGGCAGCTTATGGTGGAAAGATTTATCGTAACAGATTGATGTAGGAGGAGAACTTGGAGGAGGGGAGAAACTTTGTTTGGATTGTAAAAACAAAACAAAAAATAAGAAAAGAAAACTGAAATAGTTAAATTCACAGGTGAATGGATGGAGCTGGAAACAACTATTCTGAGTGAGATAGCCCAGATACAGAAATACAAATGCTGGATGCTTTCTCTGTTTGTGGATGTTATCTTTGAAACTCCAGATATCTACATTTCATTTGAAATAACAGACGTGAGCAAATTTACTGGTCCTCTGATATGGCAGGTTTAAGTTCCCACACATGGATAAGTGTAACGTTCAAAATCAAAAGTCGGGTTTCCTAAGAATTCATCATAGAATGGGGACAAAGCCACTTCTACTTTATTTTTATGAGTTGAAGAAGATCTTGATACCAGTTCTTACTTAAGAATGAGGGAATATGTGGGGTTGAAGTACTGGAAGATTGGGGAATTAGATCACTGATGACCAGTCTAGATAATAGTCCATCTGCCTTGCCCAAACAATATCTACTTGCAAATATATTACCATTCTCCCACAGACTGGCCTGCCTCTTGAAAACCTGAACATATTTCAGTGACAGTGTAAATAGAACAGATCTGTAAAGTCTCTCCAACAAGATACAGTGTATTAGAAGACACAAAGAAAACACACAGGCAGGTAGATCAATTTACCTTTCGTTTAATAGGATTATAAGTTCTATGAAAAACTATGAGTCATTTTCCCAAATCTGCATCTCTCAAGGACTCATCCCTCATATATTATTCAATCTTCAACTAACCATATCTTATTTTACAGTGTGTTGTAAGGAATAACGGCTAGCCCTGAGCCTGACGGGGATTTGTTGTTCTAATACATCATTTTTGTTCGTTTCTAAAGTTACTCAAACAGTACCTACTTAAAATGAGAAGAGGGAAAGAGGAGCACGCAGAGCAGGCTCAGCAGGTGCTCATCTGTGCATAGATTATGGGGAGGAGGAAGTGAGGTCATCAAGTAAAACAGAATTGAGTCACCAATGTCCATTTAGATAACAAGCACAGTGGTGTGATTTACTGCTTGTTCCATTACTGACATTTTCCTTCACACTACGGGTTGCCATGACCCCTCATTTTGCAGCATTTCATGATCAGAATTCTGCCACATGACATTTCACTAACCACATCCCATTGAACGTCTCTTAACCCTTGACATTTGGGTGCAGATGATATATTTGGACCTGCAATCATAAACCATTTCCCAAGAAGTAAGTGCTTGCATTTTAGCATAAATGCAAGAAGTGCGGACCACCTCTTCCTATTTTAACCAGACACTTTCCCAATGCAAAACTTCCTGAGACCGCCTAGATTCAAATTAAAAACTTAGCTGTCCTTCAAACATGGTTCCCATGTTGTATTTTGTTTTTAATTTTATGACTGCTGGAAGCTGTTTACAAAAGATACCTTTTCTTTCAGGGACTACAGGCAACTCATACATTTTCAATTCTTCTTTTGATGAACTAGCTTGTCTCCATCTTAGGCTTAAAAGTCATTTTATAGTAAAGACAAACAGACCATTCCTGTTTATGATTAAACCTCTGTTTCTCAAGAATTGGGCTATGATCCACCCCTACACTTTAACTCGAATGGCTCTGTAGAGTCTGTTGCAGGAAATGGCAACCATACTTTTATTTCAAAAGGTTATTATGACCACCTGTTGTTATGACTACTTTACAACAACCTTGCTATCATGTCTTTGTTTCAAAAGGTTGTAATGACTACCTTGTTTTAACCCCTTGTTATGCTCTGTTCCTGTAACCCTGTTTTGCCCATGAAATCCGGCATTGGAGAGCCCCTACCCTAAGCTATAAAAACCTTGTGCTCCTCACATCCAAGACTGACCTCTTAACCCTCACTTTAGGCAGAGGCAGCTGGTATACATGAATAAAAAAGCTTGTTTTAATTAATTGCATGCTTTAATTAACTTGGCCATGATAATTAAGGTCAGTGGTCTTTCTCTTCCCATCTTCGGGATTAATAATTTACTTATCAGAGTTTAATTACTACAACTCTTAATTGAAACTTTTACATACAAGTTCATTTTATATTTCATAATGTGAAAAAATATACCATAATTTAATCTCATTATTAATTGTTATGTTACATTTCTCCACAATCTCTAATGGTCCAGAGAATTTTCTGTTTTCCTCAATATAAGGAGGGCTGAAAAACTAAGGTCAAATTAAGTCTGTTTTTATGAATTCATTTATTTCAGAACATAGCTATTCGATTCATTGATATATTATTAACAGTGGCTTCCATGGTACAAATAGAGGGACAGAGACAAAGTTGAATAGTTATTAATGACAGGTTGTGTCCCACAAATCATAAAATGCTATGTGATCTATTATAGAAAAATATATGTTGAAAGGAAATTTATTTTTTTATTATTTGTATGATATGCTTTTTCCCATCTCTGTACAATTTCATTGATTTTGCTCTTTAGTTCCTCCTCTTCTTAGGGCACTGTTTCTCAAAGTATGGCTCTTGGGCTGTGTTCCTCCTCTTAGTCACCTGGTATTTGTGAATACCTGAGCCCCTGTAAATAGATACAGCCAAGACCCTCCATCTTCCAGCTGGTTCTTCTAAGCAAGGAAAGTATTTCCTTTTTTTCTGATTTTCCAAATGTCAAACTCCTTTTCATAGCTTATGGTTCACACAATCAGCCAATGTCACTAAGAACTATGAGAGTAAGTCCCCACATGACAAATGTGACCAGTTTGAACAAGATAACTCGTATAAGGTTAAAACATTCTTCAAACTGAAATACCATCATTAGCAACCTACTTCTGCAAATTATAAACTAGTCCAAGAATTTAAAGGTCTAAATCAATAATCTTTATGATGCTAGGGAAGCTGCCATGACTTAGTAGAGCCAGTCTGATGCAAGTATCAAGGCTGTTGCCAAGGTGGCATCATTTTATGGCTTGATTATCAAGCTCACTCATGTGCCAGGTAGAAAGCTTTAGTCCTCTGAGGTAGAAAGAACAGATGCATATGCAAAAAAAGAAAGGGATCACTATACTCTAGGAAACGAAGAAAGCCTTGGGTTAATGCGTAAAGAATAGATGTAATCTTGAATAAATATGTATTATTGACATAGGCACAGCCGTGTAAAGGACCCAATGACTCAGATCAATAAGAATGGCAAAACTATCCTAGTACAGTCAGGCTCACAATGGCAAAGTCTCCCTCTGTTGAAAGAATGCATGTTTGTGAACAATTTACCAGTGAATAAAAATGATCTCCTCCTTCTGGATATTTATAACCTGAGACTGCTCACCTACTAAGACTAGCTAACCCCTCCCTGTGTGCTGGACATAATAAACAGTTGAGGTTTCCAGTTGTGATGTAGTTAGTGTCCTCCATCAGAGCAAACACAGCCCACCTGCTTTTCACACACATGTCTGTTTCTTCTCTCCTGTATATTGAGGGTTCTAGAACCAGGGTAGTATATATTTATTCTTACTTATGTTGATGACCATTAGGGTTAAAAAAAAATGGCTGGATGGTTATAACCCTCTACCTCTCCCATTTTTTATATTTCCAATAATGGCTGAATGTTTAGTAACTGGGTGACGAAATGACTAAAGAAGGCCAACAGGCATATTAAGACTATAACTGTTGTACTGAGGAAACACTATGGATTCTGAGAGATGGTTACTGGAAAGAGACAGACGGCAAGATATCTAACTCAACTTAACAGAAGAAAGATTTATTTGCAGTGTTAGAGGTATGAGTCCTCATGATAGGGAAGGCATGGCACAGTAAAGCAGCTCACATCACGATGACTAAAAAGTAACAGAGAGAGTGAAAAAGGAAAGGTCTAGATGGGTATAGATTCCCAAGGGCCAGCCTCCAGTGATTACTTCCTCCAGCTAGAGCACCTCCAACATCTAACCACCCCCAGCAATACTTTCATGGTGTGAATCCATCAGGGGATTAACCCGCTCATTAGGTCTTTGAACTAGTTGTTTCTAGACAGAGCATCACAGGAGCACTTCCAGAAGTGTACTTCAATCATCTTCTAAGCAGTTCTCAATCCAGTATAGTGAATAGTTAAGATTAAGTACCTTAGGGCTGGAGAGATGTGCCAGTGACTAAGAGCACTGACTGCACTCTCCATGGGATCTAGGGTCAATTCCCAACACCTGCTAGTATCTCCAAACCATCTTTAACTCAAGTCCAAGAGGATTTCATGCCCTCTCCTGTCCTTTTGGGTTACCAGACATGCACCCATATATTATATATATATATATATATATATATATATATAGTATATGTATATGTATATGTATATGCAAATGAAATACTCATAAAATAAAGTTAAAAGATTAACCATCATAGAAGTTAATGTAATTTCTCATGCACTAAAGTTCCCTTTGAGAAAACACAGTTCAACATTGGGAGGGAAATATTAATAGATACTATTATTGCTTAAGTGTTTGAAAGACTATTAGGAAAATGGAGAACTACATATAACTACATAGCTACTTAACTATACTTGACATTCTCTTCACATAGAATGGTTAAAGTCAAGGTATATACTTGTCATATTGTATTATAATCAGTAAAGTATATATAAAACCAAAAAGCATTTTGCAAAAACACATCAATAATTACTTTTTAAAAATTTTCCATGCATATACATATTTATAATGTCTTGATTATATTTGCCTTCCATTCTTTCCTTTCAACTTACCCAGAAACCCAACATATCTCTCATCTTCTTCCAGATTTCATGTCTGTTTTCACCATTAAGACCAATTAGTGCTGTCCAATGTGCGTATATATATATTCATCCACCGGAGCTTGGGCAAACTACCAATAGCCATTTCAGCCCACAGAAAAGTAATTCTGTCTCTCAGGAGCCATCCACTGTCACTAGTTCCTCAGCTATGGGTGGGACAACAGGATCCCATACCCCTCTTTGCTGAAATGCGTTTCTTAATAATTTTTATTTAATTAGAATATAATTATGTTATTTCCCCTCCTCCTTTACCTCACTTCAAATTCTTCCATGTCTTCTCTCTCCAATCTCTCCCATGCCCCTAATACCCTCTAAAATGTATGCCTCTTTAGATATATATATAATATATACATATATATTATGTATTTCTAATGTGTGTTTACATATAATATATATGACAGAGAGCATGTGGCATTTGTCTTTTGGGTCCTGGTTGGCCTCACTATCTTTTTCCAGTTTAATTCATTTACTTACAAGTTGCATGGTTTCATTCTTCTTTACAGTTGAGTAATACTCCACTTTGTACAGCATTTTCATTATCTATTCACCAACTAACTGACATATTGATTCCATTCCCTAGATACTGTGGATAGAGTAGTATAGAGCATGGGTGTGCAAGTATCTCTGTATAAAACACTGGGATATGCTAGGGGAGTTCTACAGAGTCATATGGCAATTCTTTGTGTTTTGAGAAACCTCCAAACTGATTTTCAAAGTGTCTCTTTGACACTTTTTATATTCTTACTAACATTTGCTTTCCCTCACATATATCCCATGTATTTTGTATTCCTGACAGAAATGGAATAGGATCTTAGTTTTCATGTTTATTTCCATGATGGCCAAGAACAATTAATACTTTTTAAAGTTATTACTGCCATTTTGTTATTCTTTTGAGAACTGCCTGCTTGTATGCACAACCCATTTTTAAATAAGTTGTTCATTTGATTAATGTTTATTGCTTTTTAGTGCTTTGTGTATTGTATCTACTAATCCATTGTCTGATGTATAGCTGGCAAAGATTTTTCTCCCTTTAAACTGGCTGCCTCACCAGTCAACACTTTTATGCCAGTGTTGATTACTATAACTATAATCTTTTTCCTCCATTTTTATTTGAAAAGATTGTTTTACACGTCAATCCCAGTTCCCAGTCCCTTCTCTCCCCCCCCAACTACCTAACACCCTACCTATCCTATACCCTTTCCGCTCCCCAGGGAGGGTGAGGCCTTCCATGGGGGTTCTTCAGAGTCTGTCATATCCTTTTGGATAGAGCCTAGGCCCACCCCCATGTGTCTAGGCTCAGAGAGTATCCCTCTATGTGGGATGGGCTCCCAAATTCCATTCCTATGCTACATATAAGTACTGATCGACTACAAGGGACCCCATAGATTTCCTAGGTCTCCTCACTGACACCCACGTTCATGGGGTCTGGATCTAAACGAAATGGACAATTTTCTGGATAGATTTCACTTACCAAAATTAAATTAAGGACAGATAAGTAATTTAAATAGAACAATAACCCCAATGAAATAGAAGCAGTCATCAAAAGTCTCCCAACCAAAAAAAGCTCAGGGCCAGATGGCTTCAGTGCAGAATTCTACCAGAAATTCAAGTAACAGCTAATATCAATTCTCCTCAAAGTATTCCATGCAATAGAAGCAGAAGAGTCAGTGCTAAACTCTTTTTACGAGGCTTCAATAACCTTGGTACCCAAGTCACACAAAGACACAACTAAGAAAGAGAACTACAGACCAATATCCCTTATGAACATTGATGCAAAAATACTCAATATGTGATAGGTAGGGTTTTAGTTGGGGGGGGTAGGGGAAGACAGGAGGGAGAAGGGAACTGGGATTGTCATGTAAATCAATCTTGTTTCTAATTCAAATTTTTAAAAAATGATAAAAAAAAAAAATACTGGCAAATCAAATCCAAGAACACATCAGAGAAACCATCCACCATGATCAAGTAGGCTTCATCCCAGGGATGCAAGCATGGTTCAACATACAAAAATCCATCAATGTAATCCAGAATATAAGCAGACTGTGTTATGATAAATCTTTCAGCCAAAAGCTGCTGAGCCCCAACACTACGTGTACGCTTTATGCCAGCCGCCTGCCCGAGTTAGGCCCAAATAAATACATAGAAACTTGTATTAGGTACAATGTTGCTTGGCCAATGACTAGGATTCTCATCTGTTAGTTCAGTCTCAATTATCATACATCTATATATTTTATAAGACTTATCTTATTGGACGCCTTATTGGCGTCCCTCCTAGCCAGTGGCTCATATCCTGCCGCTGGAGAAGGCGAACCGGAAAAAGGGGCCTTTCCTGTTTCTCCTTCGCTTAAATATGAGTCTCCTTGCTATGTCACTTCCTGCCTGGATCAGCACTTCTCTACTACATTTCCCAGAATCCTCTTTGATTTCTAGTCCCATCTAACTTGCTGTCTCATTGGCCAAACAGTATTTTATTTAACAATCAATAAGATAAACATACAAAGTACATTCCCCATCAAGAGTGAGAAAGAAAAACCACATGATCATCTCACTAGACAATGAAATAGCCTTTGACAAAACCCAACACCCCTTCATGATAAAGGTCTTGGAGAGATCAGGGATAACAGGAACATACCTAAATATAATAAAAGCAATATACAGCAAGCCAACAGCCAACATCAAAATTAATAGAGAGAAACTCAATGTGTTTCCCTTAAAATCAGGAACAAGATAAGGCTGTCCACTCTCTCCATACCTCTTCAATATTGTCCTTGAAGTTCTCTCTAGAGGAATAAGACAACAAAAGGAGGTCAAGGGGATACAAATTGGAAAGGAAGAAGTCAAACTATAATCTTTTTAAGCTAAGTATTTTTGATCAAAATTGATTTAACTATCTTTTTGTTATTGTTGTTTTGTAGTTCCCTGTGAAATCATTATATCAAAAAGACAAAGTCATCTATGTTCTTATTGAAGCATTATTTACAATAATTGTGTTGTAAAATCCTATTAGCAATGGCTTCCACCTAGGAACAAAACTACAGCAATGCAAGGACCAGAATGCAAGGTCCTCAATAAGAACAAGAAAGACACTGGTGAAAGATACTAAGAAATATCCCCTTTTAACCTGTACCCTTCCTAGGGTGGGCCTTTTTATCTCTTCCTTTTGATTCATTTGATTAAGAGTTTTCAACGTTAATTTTTTTCAAATAATTCACTTGGCTTCTCTGAGTATTGTTTTTCCCCTTTCTAATTATTTCCTTAATTTTTGTTATGACTTTGGCCGTAAGTGACATTCTAAGACCTCTAGGTACATCACCAGTTCTTTATATGAAATCACTGTGATGTTCTAATTTGCCTTAAAACTAACTTTGTTGTATTACTCAGATTCTGATACATTGTGTTTCCATTCTGGTTTGATTCTAAGTATTTTTAATTATTTCCTCAAACTTTTCAATGACCTGCTAATCATTCAAGCATTTATTGTTCAGTCTCCAAGCATTGGCAATATCTCTTGCTAATGGATACTTATTTTATTCAATAATAATTGGATAATAAGTTATTTTGAATTTTTCAGCATATTTTTATTTGGGAATTTCATACAATGTATCTTAATCACACTAGATTTCCATTCCTTCCAGTACCACCCTCCAAATATACCAAGTACAATTTGTGTGCTCTTATACTCATGAGAGCATGATCAAACTCCCAGTGACCAGCCAATTAAAGATAACTGAATATCCTTTCCCATCCCTCTATCAGAAGCCAACAACTCTGAAGAGTTACCTGCTAATTTTTTTCCATGTCCTAAAATATGGTTCATTTTGGGAAATGATATGTGAGCTACTAAGAAGACTGTGCATTTTGTTGCTTTTGGATGGACATTTTTGTGGAAGTATGGAGTTCATTAGATCTACGGTGGAATTTTGTTTAAGTTACTTTTCTGATTTTTATTTTCTCGATAATATAGGTCCTCATGAAAGTAGGATGTTGAAGTATCTGTATCTGTCAGTCTTTTTACATCCAGTATTATTTACAACACTAATGCACAATGCTTGCTACACACACACACACACACACACACACACACACACACACACACACACACACACAATCATTGTACTCCAATGGTTTATTTACTTCACTAATATTTAGCGACCTTATCTCTTCTGATTAATTTCCATCAGTTACGGAATAGCTACTGTTGCTTGCTTTTGGCTTCTGATAATTTGCAGGTCATTTCGTTTGCATTTTGTGTGGTTTTATCAGTGAAGAGTTTCTTGCATTAAGCAGTTGGATACTGACTTTTAATCTAATCATTTAGTCTTTGTTTTTTTTAACTAGAGTTAATATTATGAACATTGAGATTTATTGTTGAGAGGTATTTACCAAGTCCTGTAACTTCCTTTTTTCCCCCCTAGTAGCTTAAATAGTTCTTTTCTTTCTCTTATTCAGCTCAGGAGGTTTCTAGTTTCATAGTCCTAATTTGTTTAATTCATTAAATTCTTTCCTGAATTTTTGTATTTGTATTTTGTATTATCTCACTTCTTTCTTCATATGTAAGATTTCTTTAAGTGTCTTCTGCATTGTTGTCATAGTGTATGTGAATACTTTTGAGTGTGTGTGCTTATTTTGGAGTGTCTTTTTTTCCCCATTACTTTTAAAAGATAACTTTGCTGACTATAATAATCTTGGTTAGTAGGTATTCATCTCAGGGCTTGAAATACATTCTTCTATGCTGTCTTGGCTTTCAGGATTTTGTTTTAGTTAAGTTGTTTCACTGCGAAGTTTGATGTTATTCTAATAAGACTGCCTTTGCTGTTTTATTACACTTGATATTATTTCTGTTAGTCACTCTGAGCTTGTGAACTAGTGTTTCAGGAAGAGGTTCTTTTCTGAACATATCTGATATTACAGTTACCTACCTAGTGTGCTTGGATGGTCACATATTCCCCTTTATTTGGGAAGATTTCTGCTATTTCATTGAATATAGTTTCTGTGTGTGTGTGTGTGTGTTTGTGTGTGTGTGTGTGTGTGTGTGTGTGTTGTGTGTGTGTGTGAGAGAGAGAGAGAGAGAGAGAGAGAGAGAGAGAGAGAGAGAGAGAGAGCATTAGTTTGTATTTTAGCTGCTTCTGCCACAGAGTCTTAGGTTTTATTTCCTGATCATGTTCCCAAGTTATTAAAAGTTATAGCCATGTTTCCTGAATTTGTCTCAATTTCTATTATTTGCTCTTCTATTTTACCTTTATTATTGGTGATATCTTCCTCATGCTTTTTGTTTTTAGCCATTTAGCTTCTCATCTTTAGCATCTCTACTTAAAAAAAAAAAAAAGAATATCAACACCCTTGCTCAGTTTTTCAGCCTTGCTGCTGATTTCTCATATATTTCCTAAACTGACTTCGAAAGTCCTATGTTTACAGAATCACATTTAGTTTTATATTTCCATCCTAACTATTGTCTAAGCACCTTTATCGGGATCAGAATTCCTGCAAACATGGAAAAAGCAAAAGAATGGTTGAGAATCTAGAAACTTGTAATGAACATCTGTTTATAAATATTGCTAATGTAATTTTCATATCCTGACAATAGATCCAGAGACAAAAGCCTGTTAGTATGATATGCTTGAGTCAGACCCCATTCTTCTATTCAAGAACACTTACGAGTATTATATAAAATTGGACAGTTTTGAGTATCAGGATTTAAATGTATGTTTGGCAAATACATGTGATTTTCTAGTTGCATCTCAGAAATGTTGATAACTTGTAGTCTTACTATCGTTAAAATAAAATATTTTCTAATATTTCCAGATAAAATTCATATAAAATCTTAAAATTTGTTAGTTTTTAATTATTTGCAGATTCTTCGAGTTACACATTGCTATTAATGTAAAATTCAGTCTCTGTTATGTCAGAGAATACACTATCACTTCTTTTGAATTTATCAAAGTTCATTTCAAAGGCTACAACATTGTCTATCTTGGTAAATGGCCATGTGTACTTATAAAGAGTGTGAATCCTGCAATTATTGGGTATAACACTCTGTAAACATCACTAAGTCATTTCAGTTCTTAGTACTGTCTTGTTCAGACCACTTTTTACTACTTTCATTGTCCTTTGATTTTTATCTGTCTCCTTCACTTCAATTGGAATGCATAGTTCATCACTGTTATGTAACTGTTGACATAATGGTATCTAGAGCTACCATTTACTTCCTTTTTTCACCTCTGTTTTCTTGTCTTTATTTTTATTTTCTTGTCCAGTTTTGTATTATTAGAAGAACATTTAATACCATCTGTGGTAGAATATTATTTTAATATTTTTATTTTATGCCACATTTGTTTAACTCTGTGAAGCTGTGTTATTGTGCCTGTCTAAAACACCTGATGTTCTAATAAAGAGCTGAATGGCCAATAACTAGGCAGGAGCCAGGATAGGCAGGCCCGGCAGGCAGAGAGTATAAATAGAAGGAGAATCAAGAAGGAAGAGGAGCAGCAAAAGAACAAGGAGAGGAGCATGTCAGGGGCCAGGTCCCCAGCCACCCAGGCAGCCACGGAGTAAGAGGGAAAGTAAGATATACAGAAGTAAGAAAGATAAAAACCCAGGGGGAAAAGGAGATGGGTTAATTTAAGTTAAGAAAAGCTGGCTAGCAGCAAGTTAAGCTAAGGCTGGGCATTCATAAATAATAATGGGACCATCTGTGATTTAGTTGGGAGCTGGGTGGTGGGCCCCTCAAAAACCCAAAAGAGCAAAAAAATTCCACAATATTATCTATTATCTATCTATATTAATGTATGCTGTTATATGGACTAGTTTGTATGGGTGTGTATTCTTGTACATACAGTTGTGGGTATGTAAATGCCTGCAGGTCAGGAGTCATTGTTGAGTATCTTCCTGCATCACTCTTCATCTTATATTTTGAGACAGGGTCTCTCACAGAACCTGAAGAACACTGATTATCTAGGCTGATTGATCGATGAGCCCCATAAATCTACCTATCTGGTTCCCCATGCACTTGGGTTACAGACATGCAATGCCATATTCCATTTTTATCTGGGTGCTTATATCAAAACTCATGTCTTCCTCCTTGCATGGCAGATATTTTACTGACTTAGTCACCTTCCCAGTTGTTAATCCATTTATATTTTTAGTCACACATTTTGTGATGTTTTTAATAGGATTTTATGTTATTAAATACATTTAACATTTTAGTCTGTGTAGAATTAGTATTTTATCATTTAGCACAGAACTAATATCTTCTCAAGTGTATAAATTATAAGACAGTGTCTTCCTTGATCTTCTTTATGTTTTATCTACATTATAAACCTTACTCGAAAAATGCCTTAAGTTTGACTAATATAGTCATATATGTTTAGCAAATTAAGAGAAACACACATTCTTGTAGAAATGATATAATAATCTCCGTTTCCAGTGCACATTATTCCATGGAGATTTGTTTTTTTTTTCATCAGGTATAATTTCTTTGTTTGCTTAAAGTGTCCTCACGTCTATAGTGGGGGGTTGCTAGAAATAACTTCTCTTCATCATATATTATCAAGGAAAGTCTTTGTCATATTATTATTTCCTGTGTTTACAGTCTTGAGGTCAGCTTTATTTCTCTTTCAGCACTTTAAAGTTATTGTTCCACTGGTTTGTAGCTCCAATATTTTTGTTGACAAATCTATAGACATTCATAAGTTTCTCTGAGTGACATTTCTGCTTTATTTCATAAATTTATGAGTGGCCACTTCTATATCTATATTTCTACTTCAACTGCTTTACATTTTATATATGTAAATGTATGTCTTTAACCAAATTTGAATGTTTTCTGCCATTATATCATCAACTATTTTTTTGTCTCATTAATACAGGGAACAACTACAATTTTCTACACGAGTCCCTGTTAATTTTCAAATACTTTTGTCCCTCTACTTCATAGTTTATTGATTTTTTATTGAATTTTACTCAATTTCATGGTTTTATTATTTCCATTTTAAAAATAGCTTCTTCTGATCATTATTTACAGCACACAAGTGTGTATCTGATATTGTACAATGCTGTTTTCTGTCTCTTTTCAACTTTTTGTTAAAATATTCTATTTTCTCATCTATAAAATTCTCAGAAAAATTTCTGGACCACAAATCAGCTTGAATTGTACCTGAACATTGTGAGTGTTACACTATATGTGTACTAAATTCTGTTGGATTTCTCTAAAGTTTGTTGGTGCTTTCTTCCAGGTAGGCTCAAATGCTGACAACTTAAGAGGGGCAGAGTTTTGTATCTTAAACCAGGTCTTAGAGCCCTAACTACACTGTTTTGTTTCCTATCTGATTGAAAACAATTCGAGGGCAAAGTAAAAGTTTCAACAGAATTTATTCCTAGGATCTAAATTTGGGACTTACATTTTCTTCTTTCCAGTGTTCCCCATGGTCTTCAAGGACTCTTTGAATAGATTCTGAGGGTTTCTTTGTAAATATACATATATCCGTTCATTAAGTTGTCTGCAGGATTAGTTGTACAGATGACAACGAATGGTTCTAAGGGGACGATGAGAATAGATGCAAAGTTTACCACATTGCCTCCTGATACCTACTAAATTTTTTACTTCACTAGCTCCCTCTTCTGTTTCTACAACAAAGTACAAGATCTCTAATAAGGGGTGTGTTTTCCTTTGTCTTTTCTTCATCTAATAAGGTGTCTTTGAAGATACTTTGTTTTCTCGGAAGTTTACCGTCTACACTTCCGTTTTCTCACCTCTTGCCATCATGGTTCCAAAGGACGCCTCTCTTTCCAAGGTGTTCTCTTCCCAGGAGTGTGTTTTCCCAAGAGTGGTGCTCCTGAACTAAGAGTGGTGCTCCTGAACTACACACTTTTCACCCATAACGATCATTGATCATCGTCTGAAGACATGTGGTCTGATTGATCTTGGTTTGTTCTCCTAGTTTCCTCTCATTGGCAGCATCTCTGGGATGGAGCCCTGTTGAACTCTACCCTCTATTACCAACTTTGCAGACCATCCCTTTCTGTCTATTCCTTGCCAGACCCTCTATTTATAATTAAACTTTAGGAATGATTTAAATGATATCAGATATTTACAGAAATATCTGATAAAAGTGATGATAAGAACATGGAATTAAAACTTGACAGTAGGTTTTAGGGTAGGAAACCTCAAGTACAAATGGCTTTTCCTTGGCTGAAAACTAGAGCTGTTCCACATCCAGAGTTGTGTCCTTGCCGAAGACTAAGATACCAAGACGGGATAAACCTCAAATGTCTTCGGTTCTCAAGCCAGAGTAGAGGTCTGCTATCTTCTTATCTCTCCTCCTCCTAATGGCACTTCGAATTCCCCCCAGGAAGTTCTTTCCAAGAGTGCTCCACTCAAGTACACATACACACACACACATAAAAATTAAATCCTTAAAAAGTGATATAATTATAATAAAAATCCTCACTCTCTCTGGTCCCTAAATTTCATGGACAAAACCTAAGAGGGCATAGATAGACATAGTGGGAGTTTGTGAGAGCATCTAACACACTGTATCCCGAGTGAACACACACCTCAGATGTGCAAGAAAAACTATCAAATTCAAAAACACTGTGCTTTTTCTACATCAGTAGGTGTGTACTATACCTGAATCCAAGGTACAATGTGATATAATGTAAGTTGAGGCTACAAGCAATATTTTAAAAATATGTATGGCTGTATTTGGAAAAGTATATGGAAACATGTGGAATGTACGAAATTTAAGTGGGCTTCCTTTTATAGGTTGGGCTCCTTTTATATTATTTTTATTTAACTGCTGAAATGTACTATACACACACCCTCACACACAAATATGCCCCTTTATAAACAGGGGACTATATAGTATTTTTTCTTTATAAGAATTTTGGTTATTCGATTTAATATCAAAGGTAAAATTCGTTACATGTATTGCATATTCAAAAAACTTTCATTACTAATTCCAAAGGAATGTTAAATTATATGTGGTTCTTTGTGTTTTCAAATGCCTTCATCTTAAATGGTTCTGAAAACTGAACTTATAGAAAAAAATGTAGTTGATTGTAAACTTCTTGAGATCAAATTCCAAAGGAACTCCAACTTGTCAGCGCTTGAACTGGCAATAGCTAATACTGTTTTAGAATTCCTCAAAGATAACTCCTGCTAATAGCGCCAAGCTTTGTAAGTCTAATTGTATTCCAACCACAGCAGGATGCTCCCAATTCCCTTTATTCATGTGGCCAGTCCCTAAAGAGTCCTCACACAATCACTTAGATGCCAAAGCCTTTCTGTCTCTAGAAGACAGTTGAATTATACATTTTGTGATAAAAGATAATAATGTAGGAAAAAAAACTTTCAAAGTTTAGGTGTCATAGAAATGTAAATGAAGAAAACAGTCCCAAAGAAGCTAAAATACACATTTTAATGAAACTGACCAATAATATAAGGAATTTTCATGACACACAAATATCTCTAAGAGAAAATAATTGTTTTTTTAAATATTATATATTGATGTCTTCCAAACTGAAATCAAGTAATTTAAAATGCACATATGTATGTTTATACATATGTACATATACACTACACATGTATTATTATTAGATAAATAATTTAAAAAATGTTACACAGTAGTTCTAATATTAGTGGCTATTGGATTCAATGGGCACCTATAAAGGGTTCTAGATTGCTGTGTTCCAAGACAAGGAACTGGAAACAGATACAGGTCTATTGGCATAAGCAAAGGCAGATTCTTAGAAAAAAAGTACACTTGCAAAGGAGGAAGAAGCCAGAGCACAGGAAAAGTTTGGAACTTCACTGTATAAAATGTTGGGATCACATGTCACATTGACCCAAGCATCAGCAGAGGTGGGCAGAAATTGTCTAACAACTGTTTTGTTTTGTTTTTTTCTCCTAGGCTAATCTTTCTGACAGTGCACCCGCTTTTGAAATTCCCCTGCCACACTGCTTGCCTGCATCAGTCTTCCACACCAGATTATCTGAATCTGGAGTTATAAGTGAATACTTCTCCCTGAAATGATGGCTAAGAGTGTGTTCTAATATGTAATAGACCAGTTCTATCAAAAGGCAATGTATTCTAACAAATAGTGTTGGGAGAAATGATAAAAATTCATTTTTAAAATCATAAAATGGGCCAAGTACCCACTGATCAATATTCTAGGCTTGCATACCTTTATGTCATCTTTAATAAATTTTATTTTGAAACAGAATCTCTAGCACAGAACTTCACTATATGCCTGCCTCTGCCTCCAAAATGCTAGGATGGCTGGTATGCAAAAGCAAGCATACTTTGTAGCTGTTGAGTATGTAGCAGAAAAGAAAGATTTTAATCTTTTTTAAATGATGCAAATGGCCAAATTTATGAAGTTACACATCTAAATCATTTCTGAGTACTGCGGAGTAAAGAACTATTGAAGGCACAAGACAATAATAGGTTCGTCACACTTATTTACTGGGCTACTTTGTGTATGACTCTTAAACTGGAAATAGATACATCATTGTGCACCAGAGACAATGTTCTTACTCAATTTCCAATTCAATCAACAAATTAAATTACTTTCTGTGTCCTCCCAACTCTTCTATGTGCCTTCAAACTGTTTATGGAATTGTTTGAATTTATGAACTATTGTTGTTAATTATAGATCAATACACTGTTGTCTCTGCTTGACCATTCTTTGCTTCCTTCTCTTTCTTTTCTACACTCTATATCTGTGATACTATGTATTAAAAATAACAACTCACCATGATATGCCACTCGAGAATAAAAGGGAAGGGGGTATTGAAGGGTCATTTTAGTCAAATATTTCCAAACAATGGGTATAAATAGGAAAAAAGAAGGAAGGAACTACGTGAGCAAGAGGGCTGAGAATCCAGGGCAACACAGAAAAGATTCATCCCTGCACACCCTATGCCCAGGAACACAGCTTTGCACACCCTCTGCCCAGGAACACAGCTTCCCTGCCACTCTCTTATGTATAGTCTCTGCAGTTAAGAGTTATCTAGACCTGTGTTTCTCCACCTTCCTAATGCTGTGACCCTTTAATAGAGTTCCTCATGTTTTGGTGATCCCAACCATAAAATTATTTTTGCTGCTACTTCATAACTAATTTTGCTACTGTTATGAATTGTATTGTAAACACATGATATGCAGGATATTAGCTATGTGACCCAGTGAAGGATCATTTGCACCCCCATACAAGGGGTCATGACCCTCAGCAACCACTGATCTAGACTATCAAAGCTGGAAACCAGGTTGGTAATACATACTATAGAAGCTACCTAGGAGACCAATGGGGATGGTGAAGGGAGAAAGAAGGGAGGGTAGGGCACATAAGGAAATGTACTCAATATAAAATAATACTCAGTGTAAAAACATCTTTGCAATGTTTTTGTACAAAATGTTTTTGTACAACTTTACAATTGAACTTTACAATGTTCAAATGAAAAAAATTAAAAATAAAGTGATTACATAAATATTTTTAAAGCCACACAGAGGTTTCTGCCACTTACTAAGAATCCAGAAACACTTCTGTAGTTAAATGACTTGATTGTATTGGTTGATCACATACAATTCTAAAAACAGTAGACTGTGAAAATGCAGTTTGATGGACTCTCAAGAAACAAGACTTTAGTTCTTCCTAATGTGTGAAAGTAGTTGAAAGTGTAACATACTTCCGTATAGCAAAATTTCAAAAGCATATGACTGGAAAATCATTTATTTATAAACCTTTCTAAATTGTAGAAAGGTTTGATTTCAATTGCTTTGCATTGTTTGTAATACTGTGCATCGTATAGCTACTGTTGCAACATTTTATCTCCTGTCATAATAATTTACCTCTAAATGTTTATTTAAATGACATTTAAACATCTAAGATCAAAATATAAGTGCAATTTTGCATTAAATTTGTATCTGTGTGTACCCCTATGAAATTGTATATGTGTTTCATACATTTAATTAAGATATAATCCTTTGCTCAAGTATAAGAGGGATAAATGAAGATGAGTCCATCAAAGAAAGATATAAGGCAACTAAATGTCACCAGTGTTATTTGCAAGTGAACTTAGTTTAGTAATAAAGTGACATTTCAAACTTTAAGATGGACACTAAGAAAATTTAAAAATAAAAATAAGATAGATGGAAAAATGTTTCTTATTAAAAGGTCATATAATTACAAATGAAAAAAAAGAATAGAAGACTAAGGTAGGAACAGGGAACACAGGCAACAAATAGGAAACAGTAAAAAGGCTGTCATTTAACAGATCAATAGCCACATTTCTGGGCTTCTGTGAGCTCTACAGTAAATGGAAAAATAAGCAGTGAAATTCTGTCTATATGTAACCATGCACAAACATTGATATGCATATATAACAAAATGCAGGCACTAAAGGATGATGTAACATGCTAATACAAAGGAAAGGTCAACTACATTAATTTTCAACAGAGCAGATGTCAAATAAGGGAATTTATAAGATACAAAGAATCATCACATGGGAATATAGGAACACATTTTCCAAGAAGACACAACACTTTCTGTTCTGTGTACAGGGATCATTAAACCATTAAACACTTTGGGCTTTAAACAGGTAGGTCAGGAGAAATAGAGGAAATCACTATTACACTTAGAGACTCTAATGTCTTTCCTTGAAATATGGACAGATCCAATCCACAGAAAAAGCAGTAAAGATACAACTACAATCAATACCATCAATTACTTTACTAAATACAGTGGAATTCACTAGACTACTTGACCCAACATCAAAGAATATATTCTTTTAAAGCTTATATGGGACATCTAACTAGATAGATCACATCCTAAGCTTTGAAATACAACTTAAATAAAAAACCATCTCACAATGTCTATTGTTAAATCACAATATAATTAAATTTAAAAATCAGTAACAGAAAGATAACTGAAAAATATCCCCCCTGGCAAAAAATTTAATAAATAAAAATATATTCCTAAAAACATTCATAGTTTGCTTTAAACTACAAAAAAGTAATAAAACTTGCAAAAGCCAGAGGAACAGGGAGTTTGCTGCGAGATTATCTCAATGAACCTTCAACTCTACACAAATAACTACAGGAAACTAAGGATGCTGAAAAACAAGAGTAATTGTCTGCTCCAGGAAAGAGCACACCAAAGTATTACGCAAATGGTCAGTCCTAAAACATCTATGAAACAACATATAGACTGAGCAGGTTGTACTCATGCATTAAGGAATATGTATGTCTGTAACAATAATTGATGGAAAATCAGGCCAAAAATTTGAAAAAAAAGCAAGGACAGACATATGGGATGATTTAAGGGGATGAAAGAAAAAAGAGAGATAATATAATTTTAATTTCAAAACTAAAAAAAAAAAATTAAAAATCTACAAAATGCTGCAATCTGAAAATCTCTTTTGCTTACCACAATTAAAATATTTGGAAATTGTGTTGTGATTATTTATATAAACTTGTATCAGCAATATTTATCATGGTCACTTGGAGAAATGTCTACTTCAATGCTATGTAGAATGTATTAATACAGAATTATCACATTTAATTTAACTATTAATACTTGTCAAAAATTGGGGCAGAAATCAGTTAAATTGAGAACAGAAAATCAATAGAGATAATCAATAAAATGAAAAGCTAGATTCTTGAAAAAATCAATAGATTTAATAATTTTCTTGCCAGGGTATCTACATAAAAGGGAATGACACAAATTACTAGTATCAGGAACCTAATAAGCATCACTATTATTCCAGTAGACCTGAAAAGAACGATAAAGATTGTATATAAATAATGCTACATCACACATTTGCTAACAACTGAAATGGCACAATTCTTTGAAGGAATCAATATTCTAAAACTCACAAAAGAAATATTCTAAATAGGTATATATGTGTTAAAGAAATGCAATCAATAACTAGTAGCATCCACAACTGAAAGCATCAGTCAGAGATATGCTCACTGGTAAATTAAATGAAACTTTCAGGGAAGAGTTTATGAGTCATCACTACAAACACTTTCAAAAGACTGAAACTGTAGGAATGCTTTTCAGCTCATTGGGTAAGGTCAGCATCACCCTAAGATCAGGTAAAAAAAATTTTCAAAGAAACAAAAAGACAAATCAATATATGTCATGAACATGACTGTCAAACAAATTTACAAAATGTTTGCAAACCAAATGCAACAACTTATAGAAAGAATATAAAACATAATCATATAGTATTTATTCTTGGTATGAATGGCTTGCTCAAATATAAATATTAATTACTATAACACATTTTAACAAGTTACAGGGATAAATACATGATAATATAAATAGGTGACAAGGAAGCATTTGACAAAAAGCTAGCCCCATTTAATGACTAAAGAAAGAAAACCTCTTAGTATTCTAGAAAGAGAGGGTGCAGTCCCTTGACTTGATAGGTAATGCCAATAAAAGATATATGATGAGCAATTATAGCCACCAAAATCTTTAAAATGAAGCTTTGGAACCCAACAAGTATGTTTCTTCTTACCACTTTTGACAATCATGTTAGCAGACCTGGTAAACAAAAAGAGAAATAATTTAGGGTCTCTCTCATGTATAGAATCATATAATTTGCAAATTATATACTTGGATTTCTTCATTTCCTATTTGCTTCCCTCTTCCTTCTCTTGCCTTATTGCTCTTGTTAAGACTTCAAACCTTGAATAACAGTGGAGAGAGTGGATGCCTCTGCCTTGTTACTGATTTTAGTGGAAGAATTTCAAGATTTTCCCTATTTAGCATGATATTGGTTATCAGTTTGTCATATATAGCTCTTATCCAGTTAAGAAATCCTGTTATCACTAACTTCTCTAGGTCTTTTACTAGTAAGGAATGGTTGATTTTGTCAGAGGAGTTATCTATAACCAATGAATCATCATTATTTCTGTCCGTGGTATCATTTGAGTGACCAATTACATTTATTGATTTACATATGTTAAACTAACCCTGTGTGTTTGGAATGAAGCCAACTTGAACTTGGCGAATGACCTATTTGATGTGTTCTTGAATTTTGTTTGCCATAATCTTATTTAGATGTTAATCTCTTACCCATCACTGCATTGGTAGTTCTTGGCATGGTGCATGACAAAGTACAGGTACAATAATGGTCTAAATTAATATCTTAAAAGTTCCTGATTTAAAAAGAATTAATTTAGGCCATGGCTACTCTTAGATGCTATAAAACTCAATAGTTGTCCACCACACTTATGCCAGATATCCATGAAATGGTTGGTTCTCATCAGAGAACCTTCAAAGAGATGGCATGTGATTGTTACATTGAGTGATGCTGTTCTCTACTTCTTGTCTTACCATTGAGGAAAGCCCTTCAGTCCACTTGAGGTCTCAGGGTTGCCTAGCAACAGAGTTTAACCTGGAGTGTTGTTCACTTCTCTCCAGGTTTTGGAAGAGCTTCTCATCCGGCCAAAATGTCTCTGATCAGTGTCTTCATAATGTAAGTTTTTAAAGCTTCTAGACAAAATTGAATGTGCTTACTCAATGTAGTTTGGACCAAAATTATTTTAAAGTCTAGTCACATGGTGGGGTGAAGCCCCAAGATTTCTCTGAGCAGAAATATTCTTCACAACATTTGTCAAATATAAGAGAAAAATGTTCTTTCTAATCAATTAGTGTATTTCAAGGAAAAAAAAAAAGCTAATTGGAAAACAAAACTCCTGGGTAGGTTTTATAGGATTTTTGTATCAATACATTTCTCTCAAAATAAAATTAATTGACAAAGGATTATACTGTTAAATTAATTAAATTTTATTAAGCCAATTAAAATGAGATTGAAATGAAATGAATTAATGCAAAGTACTGGTTTGGTGGTTCCATGTGAATGAAGAAAATGAATATACATGGATCCAGGTCTTTTGTTTTGTTTAATGGAAATTTCCAGGGCTCATGGTAATAAATCCATACTTGAATATTTAAGCAATCAATACCTTCTGAGAACTGGTTAATGACCAATAGTATATAATTCCCCATTTATTTTATTTTATTTTTTAATACAACGTCAAAATTTGTTATTTTTAAACAACTCCCAACTGCAGCTTCCCTCTCTTCACTCCATCCAGTCCCGCTCCCCAGAGCGACTCCCCCATTGCCCCCCCTTATTCCTTCCCTAAATTCATCCAGATTTACTTGAACCTCCCTACTCACCCAACTTTCTGTCTTATTTTTTTTTCCTCAAACCCACTGAGTTCAATTTGTACAGTGCAAATTACTCTTGGTTGTGGAGCCATCCCCGAGAGCAATACGATACATATTTTGCTTGAATATTCATTCACTCATTTAGCAAATGCTATCTATGTATTCTAAATATAGCACTGGAGCCCAGGAAAACAATGAGGAGAAATTCAAGCAAGTCTGTGCTCCTTTGCACTAATAGCAATAATATCTACACAGAGGACCTGGTGCAGACCCACGGAGGCCCTGTGCTTGCTGCTTAGGTCTCTGTGAGCTCATGTGCAACCTTGATTACTTGATATGGAGGGAAAAGTCATTTCTTCTTATATACATTAGAGTGACTTTGGACCATATCAAATTGAGTGCTAGAAATAAAATATTAATCATTATTTAGCCCCCAAATATAATTTAGCTGGCGATTTCCTTTAGTTTCTAAAAGTGTGGATTTTACAGACTGACCTGTCATTATTCATATTGCTTCCTCCCCCACTTCAGTTCCTATTTGCCTCAGCTATCTGTAGCTTGGAAAGAGATTTGAGGAGGATATGGTCCCTCTCTATCATGCTAATTAGTGTCCATGTTAATAATAGATTGTTCTCCAAATGCTGTGCTGCAGTTGAGTTCTGGTAGAAACTGCATTAACACACAGGCGCGCGTGCGCAAAATTTAAACCATGGACCACAGACAACAAGTCAACCATTTCAAAAATTTCTCACAAACTGACCTGACAGCTTCATTTGCCCCCTTTTGCCTCCAATGTTTCAAATCTGAAATGCTGTGACTACTTGTTCATTTTTGTTTTCTGTTCCTCAAAGTTGATCATCTCAATGAACTATTTCCATACACTTGATTCTTCATGCTCAAGTACAAGTTGAACTCTTCTAGTCTAGCAATCTTTTCACTTCATTTGCTCTTTATTTCAACTTTAGGATGATTTTGGTTGTTAATATGCTTTTCTCTTTGTTGACTTACTTAGACTTTCCTCTAGTTCCTCTCCATGCTTTCACTTTATTCTTGGAATACAATTTCAATGGCTTATTTAAATTCTTTAGCTAGTAAAGCTATCACCCAGGCATCCTCAAAGATAGTTTCTGAGTTTCTTTTGACTATTTTTTCTGTGTCTTTTACATGAGTCTTTTTTTTCTTTTTTAATTTTAATGGCTCACAGTTTTTCAATGGGATATTTAAAATACTTATAGCAACTGTATAAATCAAATAGCCCTCTTTCTTTTGTTACCCCAAATCTATTAATGTTGTGCTTAATTTTTATTGGTGTTGTTTATTTGCTGATATTTTTGAAATAATTCCATAAAATCCTTATTCTTTGTCATGTGTGATCACTACATTTTCTTTCTTCAGTTCATCTAATAATTGGACAGAAATTTTCTTAAGTACATGAAAAGATTCTCTGAGAGTTTCTTGTTGGGTTTTCTCTATGTCTGTCTGTCTCCCCGCCTAGGCTCTCTCTCTCTCTCTCTCTCTCTCCTCTCTCTCTCTCTCTCTCTCTCTGTCTCTCTCTGTCTCTCTCTGTCTCTCTGTCTCTCTCTCTCTCTCTCTCTCTCTCTCTCTCTCTGTGTGTGTGTGTGTGTGTGCAGACATACCTTGAACACTCAGCTAACAAATCAATAACTCTTTCTTAGACTTCATTGTACCCTTTGTACAGAACATTGGCATAATTCTAGGCTATGATAAGACTTATCAATACTTTCATAAGCAAAGGCACAGCCTGATGCATACACATTTCCAACTATAATTTCAAGGAATATATGGTTTCCTTCTATAGTCTATAGATCTTGTCTTCATATTCTTCTTCTAAGCTTCTTAATTATCATAATGTTTCCCCAACTTTTCCCCACTACTCCAGTCTGTCAAGACATTAGCATTACCTATGCTGTTATTTGGCAAGCAGCTCCACACAAGAGGTTGTTAGCACTCTAGCAAACTTGCACCAAAACATGTAAAGACAGGGTTGCAAATGGGCTAGTTTACTGAATCACCAGATGTATCAGCAAGAACAAACAATTGGAACTGGGGCTGTGAAGGACCTTCAGTATACTTCTACCTCTTCAGTGACATACAGGCAGCCAATTTTTACAATGATTTGGGCTGTTGGTTTAGACAGCTATTTCAAAATTGAATAATTGAAGGCAAAAATAGAACAAAACAAAGATGCTTAAGAAGCTTACTGTTTGGCAGGAATTCATCTGTGTTTTGTTTTGTTTTTAATAACTTCCCCTAGATTGCTGCAAGCCTTAGCCCAATATTTAACATTCTGAAAAAAAAAAAAAACACTTGTGACATGTTTGCTGTCATTCTTGTTGCTTTTAGGGATGAGAGAATTTTTACAGGTCCTTATTCTTTTGTTTTCACCAAAGTTTCTTTTCATTGTTATTTTAGGATTACATTTAATTTTACTATAGATTTTTTCTAATTTTTATCAGAACCCAATCAAAATTTGATATTTGAATTTTTCATCAAGTTTCTTTGATAAAGCTCTTCTTGAGATATCAAAAGACATGCATTTAAGTGTAAACACTACTTTCTAACCATACTGCCTAAAGAGTCTCAACTGACACTACAGTGTGTGACAATGCACTATGAGATAAACTTACAATTCAGCAACATGTCCTGGACTATGGAATCTTAAGACAATTACTCAGGACATATAAATTCATCTCAATAGACATTCTCTAATCATCCAGATGATACTAGTACACATTACACTCTCTTTTAGTAATATAGAAACTGGCTACAATTTATATATAACTATATATATATATAGTTTTATATATATATATATTATAACTAATATTTCTTATTAGTCTCCTCTTTTCCTGAATTTGCTATTTTACGTAGATTCTTTTAGAAAATTCAGCAATGTTTTGGTTAATTTAATCTTTTCTGAGAGCACCAGATCTCTGGTACTAGACTGTATTCTGTACAGAATAGAATATCAATGAAAAGGATAATGAAGCCAGTCTGCTCAAAGTTGAATCCTGGCTCTCCCACTGTATTGCTGTACCTTTGAGAATGTCTTCACAGGATTGTTGCATTCCAACCTTTTCATGGCATGTTCTGACTATCTTCTAATTTTCAATAATGAAAAATATATATATATGTTTTTTTGAAATATATGATTGAAAGAGCTACCTTTCACTGTTCACAGGGAACATGATTTAAAATTAATCAAATTCATGCCTACCAATGGATAAATGCAGTGTGTGTGTGTGTGTGTGTGTGTGTGTGTGTGTGTACTCACACACATATAGGCAATAGGATGTGAGGGAAATATTTATCATTGATACATTACAGATGAACCTGAAGGATATTAGAAAGGCTAAAAGCACATTATCTCAGTCATATACATAAATTAAGGAAGTCTGTCTTGTAGATATTGCCACAGATAGTGGAGGAAAGTGGAAAGAGACAATGGGGAGAGACTGGTCAATAAGGGCAGAGGTACAGTTCAGGCTAGAATAGTTCTGGTGTTCTATTGTGTAGAGGGTGTTGATAAATCATTAAATGTTATATCTAAAATCGTTAAAAGAATTTTGAATGTTCATTCCTACCACAAAGAAATTATATATGTTTAAAAAGTAGATATGATGATCACCTTGATTTTATGATTCTACAATATATGCTTACAGCCCATAAATTTGTTGTTACTTTGTACTAATCAAAAATTAAAATCAGGGCTGGCAAGACACATAAAGGAACCTGACACCAAGCCTAAAGTCCTGAGTTCTTTGAACCAACAGGGTTCAAAGAGAGCATCAACTTGCACAAGTCTTCTCTGGCCTCCACACATGTGCCATGATACCCATTCCTTACCAACACACAAACATGTCACAAAAAATAAATAAATACATAAATATAGTATTTCTTCAATTAAGTTTAAATTGAAATTTGTGAAACCTGTTTTTTTTTCTTTCCTTTAAATATTTGCTTAGAGATGACACAGCATTTTTGGTCTTGATATCAAAGGAATACTTTATTTAATGTTTGGGTGGGATATAATTGTTAACAACATTTCTGGTAATTTTTTTTTCCTCCAACATGTTGCATTGATTTTTATCCTTCTTTTGTGTCTTTAAGTATAGAATAACCAAATCAATTTCCTACCATTCATCTAAAAATCAAATAGATCCTTTCAACTAGAGTCAGAATTACTATGAAGGGGACAGGGGAACAATGCAAGCTCTTCAGCAAACTTAAAGCTTATATGTTTTCTCCATAGCACTTCAACACACACTACAAGATACACTAATCCCACATAGTTTCTTTTGTTCCAATACTTGCATACTTCCTCCTTTGGGAAGACTTTCCAACTCTCGGCTTGTTTTATAGATCCGTTTACAAAAATCAGCACATTAAGAGTTTAAGATTTTCCTCTTTTTAGTCTTTCCCTCTACTTTACCAGCCACTGCCTTACTCAGTCATGAACAGCAGGTCTCAGAGAACTTCCTTTTCTATATTATATCTCTAATTATATTTCAAAGTAGATGCTCCACTCACATTTTGTTCCGTTAAAACTTAGTCTGAAACCAGGTGTGATGAAGTTTAGCTGTAAACATAGCACCAGGGGAGTGAAAGCAAGAGCATGAAGAGTTAGAGTATAGGCTCCACAGCATGTTCAAAATATAAACACTAATTAAATAGAGAACATTTTCTATGGACTTATGAGAATTCCTAGCCTTGACACTTCCTCTGCCATTCATGCTCATCCCTGTTACATTCTCACAACTCTCTGTATGATGTTATCTTTGTCTGAACTTATACACAACTTAGAACTCGCAAATTTTCTCCTTTTCTTATATTTTCCAAAAATGTAGTTGGCATGTAAGATTTTTATCACTTTGCTGGTATTGTTTCCGAAAAATCCAACCTATTCAGAAACAGGAACCTCAAATTTCAATGATTAACAATAGGAAAGTTAGTTTCTTGCTCAGGGAAAAGTCTAAGGCAAGAGTTTTTGATTGCTTTCCTTCACCCACTTGACCCACTTTATTGCTGCTCACATGGCTGGGATCAACAAGTGCTATGTGCTCAAGAAGCAGGAGGAAGTGAACAGACACATGCAAAGAAAGTGAACCCATTTCATGTCCAAGCTTCCCAAGATCTAATACACTTTCACTTTTGCTAACATTTTATGTGATTACTTATGTTGTTCTAAACATGAAGTTGAGGGCTCTGCAGCTGGTTCACAGTTGGAAGCTGGCTTTATTGAATAACTCTGAACAGTACGTGTCTAGTCAGTGGCCGACTTCTTTCTGTTACCATTGCCTCTGTTATTCTATATGGTTCTGAGGAGAACTGAACCAGAAAGTCTCAGAACTAATTACCTAGAAATAAAAATGGAAAATAACTTTATTTCTTAAGGTAGGGTCTCCTGTAGCCCAGGCAGGCCTTGAACATGCTTTGTAGCCTAGACATGAACTCTTTAACCTCCTGCTTTTATCCACCCAGTGCTAGGTATACTATACTTCATCACACATGTCTTATGACTAAGTTTTTTTAATGGAAGGAAATAGGAGCAGAGCGTCTACTTTTGAAATATCAGAGGTTTGATGTTTTTGTCTCTGCTGTTAATTGATTTTCTTATCATGAAGAACTCAAGTGGTACTTTGCTTTTGTTCCAAAGATGGTGTAACATGCCACAGAGAGTCTAAAGAGAACTCAATAATCACTGTGGCTTAAAAGTGTGAATATACAATTTTGTGCAGACAAGTTAAGCATTAGTAATGAATGCTGCAAGAGCTTTTTAAAAAGAACCATCTGAACACTATGTCCTAAGGAACAGAACTGGGGCTGATTCTAATTTTAAATTGTAATCAATGAAAGGTGGATGAAGCATGAGGAATTTTGTATTCATGAGAAAGTATCTACATCAGTGAATTTGCAAGATTTGGCTAATTTATATTGACCAGTTCCTGGGGACATTAGTGCCAATGAAGAAAACAAATTTTAATTGGGTACAACTTACTAATAGAGGGGTTATTACCTGAGGTGTTAGGTTCATTGTATTAGTCTCTGTTTTCTCACTTGGTTAACTAAAACTGGAACATGCAGAGGGGGTATGTTAAGTGGAGTTCAGAGGACAGAAATCCTTTAGACATGTAGAATGTAGAAGTAAACTTTCACAGAGATGAGCAGTTTGATTTTATCAAAGCGACTTGCTTACTTATGTCTAACTACACACATTTGAGAGCTGGATGTTTTATTCAATGAGATCACTGAGAAAAATCTACTTAAAACTTGGTGCTGAAGTTCTTTGAAGGGTGAGAATATAGGTGAGAAAGCTGGTCATCAGTGCTCTGTGAAGGGGAATGGTGAGATTCAGAATTAACAGAAACCAGTGGGTAGCATTTAGCCACCAGGAATCTGACATTCCTTGGACATGTACTTGTGCCATTGACATTTATTTATCTTAACTGATCTATGTTTTACCCATTTATAACCTGATCTGTGATTTACCAAACTACACATAACTTCACACTCCAATCTTCATCACCATGTTATTGGCTTTCCATGTATTTCCCAGAAAGGATTAGATGGAGAAGGAAGGGGAGAGATTGAGACATTTATTTCTCCTAGCTCAACCTCTTCTACTTACCCATGAATTGCCAGTACTAAAATACCTCTAATTAAAACCATTGTTTGTAGAAGGCAGATGTCCCCCACAACTAAAAACCTCACTAAACCCTGGTTTGAGCTCCTTATCCTCATCTGTTCATTCCCTGTTTATTTTGCTGTTTCATTTAATCTTGCCCATGTCCCTATAAATTCTTTGTCTCATTTGCACTTAGTATTCCTGGCACATAAAGAATTGACAGCAACATTGCCAGGCATGGTGGCATAACACTTTAACTCCAGTGCTAGGGAGGCAGAGGCAGCTGGACCTCTGTGAATTCAAGGCCAGCTTGGTCTAGAAAGTGAGTTCCAGGAAAGCCAGAGCTGTTACACAGAAACCCTATCTTGAAAAAAAAGGAAGAAAAAAATTGACAGCAGGAATCAGAAGTTTTTTTTCTGAAAACTGACCTCAAAAACAAAAGTGTTGCTGACACGAAAGCTATCCATACTGGCTGGAAGATGTTATGCATGTTATTTGAAGTAGAAGAATAATAACCAAATGTGAACCCTGTGAAATATAGTAAGCACTGGTCTTTCATGAAGTTCTTTCTATTTCAATAGTGGCAGGAAGGTCATTCGAGTAATCACTTTCCAATTGAAGTCCCACTCCATAAGATGAAACTCATACTTGGCACCATTATCAGACAAAGAGCTTGCATCCAGGGCAAAGGCCCAACTGAAAATGCTACTACTATTTTGTTGCTGTTATTGTTGTTAAATAGATATAGTATTAAACCAAATCCTAATGGCTTACCATAATACCCACAGATTAATACATCTCTCAACCCTCATTATAGAAGCTTCAAGCTTCAGTAAATTGTGATGAACACTGCAGCCCGCAACCGGCCATGGTGCAGAGAATTGTTGAGTATTAAATGGAACATATATATCACATTTCCTTCTCCCTAGGCTTGAGAATCATTGTAGAAGAGGCAGAAGAATGACGGGTCGGATATTAACTACAAGGAAATGGGGTCTTCTGGACACAACAGAACAACTGCAAATATACATTTACAGCAGTTGTAACAGTGTACATGATACTTGTGAAAGCCCAAACCAGACCAAATCTCAACATGGAAAGGTGAGGTGGACTCAAAGTTCCATTGCTAACCAATGAAATACTGGCTGTTAATAGCTGCTAGGAGAGGGAAAGTCAGTCCCTGTATGTCAACCATGCCCCAGACCACACATCCAAAAATAAATAGAAAACACAAATTGCGCTTGATGGATATAAACAATGAAAAAGAGGACACAAAGATGGTTGTGTAGTGAAAGAGGTGGATCTAGGAGGAGTTGATACAGAGGTTAGTATGACCAAACCACAGTATATAAAATTATCAAAGAACTAATCATTAAAAATACTGAAGTAAGAATTAGATGGAATTACTTATGCATTGGGTAAGTTAATAAACAATTATATCATTGGAGAAATAAGAAGGATATTAGCAATATGCACCATGCAGTGGTATAACAAACATCACGAAAGAAAAGAGATAGAATTAAAATAAAAACAACTTATTAGAAAGTTTAGTATCTTTAGAATATACCAGTGTGACAGTAACATTTTTCAGACTGATAGATAATATGACTACTTTATTCTTGGCCTGGAGATAATTCAAAGAGAAAGAAAATGAAAAATGTAAATACTCAATTCAAAACTTGGGAAGGGAAATTAGAAAGGTTTCAATGGGTCAAAACAAATTATTTCAATACCCATGTGAATCAGTCACAGTACCTTATGATACCAATGTAATTTTTCTGTTCTGTGTTAATATTTCAACACTTCCAAGTCTCCCATGCTAAGGTAAAGCATTGCTTTGGAAGGCTTGGACCCTTGGGTTGGGTCACAAACAACTGGAGTAACATAGATGAGGGTGAGAATATTCCAAGATTCCTAGTGCTGGTCCTCTTCTTCTCATGAAGAAAAATTCAGTTCCAAAGGAATATCTAGTGCTTTTCCAGGGAAGAGAACCTCATAAAGGAATCCTAAATCTTCACAGGAATTGATTTCAATGTTCTCAGAAACTAAATCCAAAATAATGTCCATTTCCCATTGCAGTCCTTGTGAACAGGAAGAAGAGATGTTTAACAGGGTTATTGTTTACACCACAAAATACATTATAGATTTTTAAAATGTTGACAGTTATATAGGGAAGCATGTTTGAGAATGCATTTTTGAAAAGTTATACCATATTATAAATGGATTTGGTCTTATTTTAATATATTTTTATTTTGATTTGAAAACCTTCAAGTGATCTAACAGCCTATTAGCCAATGGATTTCATATAGTCCACAAATGCAATGCCGTACATACTTGCAAATACTTACATTGAAATATAGCTAATAGTTTAATTGTCTATGGTGTCTCATAGCAGTCCCCATGAGGGAATAGGGAATATACTACAATATACTACAATCTCAAATTTGAGTAGCTGTGACAGACACAGGATGGCTTATGAGGTCTAAAAGAGCCACCCATCTGAACATTTGGAAAAGTTTGCAGGCCCTAAGTATAGAGGAAAGGGAATCTAAATCCAAGAAGATGAACATCTTGGAATTTGATGGACTACCCTCTCAATCATGCTTGTCATGAGGATTTGAAGCCAATAATCACACCATGTTAATGTCATCAGAGCTAAGATACTATCAGATTCACTAGTGAGTGAAACATGTATTTTTTCAAAATGTTATGGTGATGTTGGTAGTAGAGATCTGGTTGAAACATTTAACAGCAAAAGAAAATCAACTACACTGTCCATAATAAGCTTACCAAGACAGATATCACCATTTGGGAAGCCATGCAACTTGTTAGGTGATTTTGAATCAATGATACAGTTCTTTGGAATGAAACTGGTAGGCAGATGTTTATAACACAGAAATTAAAAATTCCAGATATAATTTCAAAAGGCTCAGTTGCATAGCTTCCTATTCTGTTCATAGATGCAACAGCAATAATGCTGGAATTTAAAATCCCTGATGGAGATTAATCCCAAAAAAATCAATCTTCCAGTTTTTTTCTTGGGACCCTGCATCTTTGTATTTCTTTGTGTCTGAGCACTGGAAAAATAGAACTACCTAGAACTTCTGAAGATAACTAGACACTAATTATTAATATTAGTCCCTGGGAGTATGACAAACAAATGAGATCCCTCAGTTAATGTTGAGGGCTTATGCTGTTCAGATGATAAACTGATTTAAAAATGTATTATATATACACAGAAATAAAAACAATCCTATGAGAATTAACCTGAAAACTTCTATGCCCTATGGAATCATTAAATTATTTATTAATGTAGACATCTTTCCAGCAGCAAATTAGCAAACTCTGATGTAGATATTTACATATAAAGCACTTAACAGAATAATTTCATTAAAAAATAAAAATCATACAAATGGCATACAAAACAGTACATCATCGTTTGTCTCACATGTTGTATCATCTTTTGTTATATGGGATTATTTATTCCAAAACATAGTGATCATTTTGATATTATATACAATAGCACCCTGTCCAGTATATTCATGTCTTTTGTTAATTAGGTCATATTAGGAGTGAGAACCACAAATGTCTTAAAATTTAAACATGAAACATACACTACTCTTGCAGAGAACCTAAGTCTCTGCAAGACTGAGCACCCACATTGTGCAGCTCTTAACTGCCAATAACTCCAGCTCCAGGGAGTCTGACACTTTCTTCTGGACTTCTAACATCACCACATACATATACAAAGAATAATAAAAGTAGGCATTATTTAAAGAAAATCAATCCTGAGAAGATATGCAATAAATCTTATGAAAATCTTTTCACATCAACAGACTATCTAGGAGTTCTTTTATCTGAGGTATACCAGATGACCCTCCTGAAGTAAGAGAAAAGTTACTGCCAGTATGCCACACAATAAATATTTGCAATATTTAGAAATCCTCTGTGGAATGAGCCAGCACATATAATAATAGAGTTCATTATCTATTTTATATACTAGAAAACCTATACATTTCTGCATTTAAATTAAGCCTAAAGATAGATAAGGTTCTGAAGCAAGTTCAGACTATGACATGGGCTGTCCTATTCCCTATGTCTTATTATCAAGAAGAAAGATTCAGTGGTACACAGAATGTAGCATACAGAAGCATCACTTAGTGCCCTTTCACATTTGTAAGGAGCTGTGCAGGATAGGATTTCCTAGAGTATTTGTAATAACACTTTTTTATGGTGATGACCAGTCAGAAAATTCAATTCCTAGCTTAGTAGTGAGCCTCAGTAAACACTGGATATTGGATTCAGGAATTGAGAGGGCTTCATGATCCAAAGTACTCATTACTAATGGAGCATCACCCAATCTTCGAACCATGTGGAGAGCATGTTGGCTAATGAAAATGTAGGAAGGCTGGCAGCTGGCATGGCAGATGGAGTGCATATACATATACACATATATACATATATACATACATATATATATATATATATATATATATATGTTTGTCAGGGTCTCTGTTGCTATAGGTTTTCTTGAAAGTATAGTCTTTGGTTTTTACAGGAAGTTCACCAAGGAGTAAGGAAATGTGGTCTGCCTTATACCTAGTAGAGTTGGAATGTGGTTTTCGGCTGCCACTTCATAATCTTGTACAGACTGAGTGCATGATGTCTCCTTCCGTGCTGGCTGCTGCTACACTTTCAATGGCAGGAGACTCGGCCCAATGTGTTGTTTCTACTAATACCATTTCTTCAGCAACACTGATGATTAGGTAAATCTTTAAATGCCCTGTAATAAATCTAATTTTGTTCTAACTTGTTTCAGAGCATTCTATTCTCTGCAAGTGAGCCCTGACAAAAAAATAACAATGTATTATGATTTATGGGTTCACAGTATAAAGTATTCCATGAGTCTTAGAGCAGTGCAGTTTAACACATATAACGGATAAACAGTTGTGCTACTTCTGTTTGAAATTTATAATATATATGTATATATGTGTGTGCACATACATAGTGAATATATATATATATATGCATGTATCCTAAAGAAATTTCCATTTTGACAGAATAATAAAGCTGTGGTATTTGGGTAAAGCAGGTTATTGTCTTAATTCTCAGAGTCTAAGACTGTATGGTGAATTTGACAAATAAGAATGCATCTTTGTTTTAAGGACCACAAGAGGTTAAATGCTTTCTTTTGGTTAATAAGTCAACTGCTCTGAATGCTTGGGATCATAAAATGTCTAAACCACAATGTGTTGGGAATTTTAAAATGCAGGTTTACATAACCTGGGTGAATGACTGAAATATTGATGTGGGCATTACAGTGGAAAGAACATTAACTGCCTGCTTAATTTTGAAACGCAGTATCAAGCTCTGTCTAGCTGGCTTGATAAATTAACTATCCCTGATGAAGTAACAGCAACTGATACACAGCTGATTTGACCAAAAGAGCAGAAAGATACAAAATAAATAATGTACAAATCCTATTTTCCAGGAACCTTCAGGCCAAGTATGCTTCCTTTGGAAATGTCAGTGCAAAACATGTAAATAGTGACATTTAATCTATTTAAAAAATAATAAAAACTCTGCCTTCAAAGGTTGAAGGATTTTTGTCTAGACTATCTATACACAAAAGCAACCCTGGAATTGATAAATTCTTCGTTATATTTCTTCAGGGCTATGATGGATAAAACTGGTAATAATATGTACTAACACTTAGCAAGTCTCTAATCCTATGGATCTCTCTTAGGGGTCTCAGATATTTTAAACATCTTTGGTATGTTATAGAGATAAAAAAATTTAAGTTCAGGTGTCCAGCTCTGAAGTTTGCAAGTTTTCCTCGATACCACTGAAGTAAATAGAGATAGGAATTTGCATTTGAAGTCTGCAGACCTGGACTGTACTGTTTATACTTCTTAAGGAACTCTGCAGCAACTGGGTGATATATCTCAATACATTCTGTGGTTTTCACATGCCCACACTCAGCCCTGGGCTGTTTTTTTTTTTTTCAACACATCATGTCTTTCTTTTTGTGGCTGCCATTCTTTCCTCCTTCTCTTGTGAAGGCCCCATGCTCTTAGAATTGTACATCATTACCTTTGCCAGGAACCATAACTACTGTTTCTTCAAGATACTCTAGAAGAATGGTAAGGAAAGTACTGTTTCCTTATGCTCTTTATCACTGCCCTTCTGAATGTACATTTTTGGCAGAGAAACTGGAACCCAGGGTTTTTGTTTGTTTGTTTGTTTTTGTTTTTATTAGTTCAAGTTAGGGAACAAGCTTGTTTCACATGTAAGTCCCTTCTCCCTCTCCCTCCCCTCACCCCCTCCCTCCTCCTCCACCTCATCCACCCACCACTCCCCAGGCAGGGGAGGGCCCTCAACGGGGGCTCTGGAGTGTCCACCAAATCTTCCTGTGCTGGGCCTGGGCCCTTCCCCATGTGTCCAGGGCCAGAGTGCATCCCTTCACGTGGGATGGGCTCTCAAAGTCCCTTCTTGCACCAGGGAAAAATACTAATCCACCACCAGAGGCTCCCTGGAGTGCAGAGGCCTCCTTATTTACATCCATGTTCAGGGGTCTGGATCAGTCTTGTACTGGCCTCCAGACAGCATCTGACTGACTCATATCATGCAGAATAGCTGAGATTCCCTGTGTTTATCCCCTCTTTTGGACAATAGACTTATGAATGGAACAGCCATGGGAGCCAGGAGAGAGTCAATGAGCATACTCAATAGTACATGTTGCGTTTCATCCAGTGTGAAATGACAATACCCTTCATATGCTGCCATCCCTACCCTGCTACTTGAGTCAATCCAGTGAATGATCTTTCTTTTCTTCCCCTGCGGGGGTGGGCAGTAACTCATTTTTACTAGAAGTCATGCATATTTCGGATATGTCTTTGCTTTTTCTACACATGAAGCCTTGATTATCTACGTTCAAGACTCAGAGAAGGTCTTACTAATCATATAATCTTTCGTTAACATCACATCATCCTAGAGGAGCCACTGGTCTATAAACACTTGGATCAGCTGTTTGTCTCTGCAATGACATAGGTTGGTGTAATTCTGAGACAGGTAGCTACAGCACTCCCATCAGAGGTGACTTGCAGAGGTTAGTGAACCTTATGGTGCTGCTACAAGAAACACACTGCTGCCTGGAACCTAAATGGTATGTCAGCAAGAGAATTTCTTCTCCTCCAGAACTTAAATAAAATTTAAGTTCTCCTCTGCTAAGTGTCTATATTCTTCAGGGAGTATGGGAGGCAGAATGACGAAGAGGAATTCAGTGAATTGTGGTTTGCTACTTTGTCATTTGATGTTTCTTGAAACTGCCACCAAATAGAGGGAAAGAGAAATATGAAGGAAATGTAAAGGGTTTCCTGGGTAGAGAATACAATATTAAAATTGTAGGGCAACCAAGTATATAGCACCTTTGAGTGACCAGTCTGTGTCTCCACATCAGTCCAACAAAAGCACTGGCTGAGGTTGAGAGGAACCTAGGTGTTGCCAAGGAAAAAGGATGAGTAATAACTTCTAAGCATGGATTCACAAAGAGCAGTAGCTTATCCCATTTGCTCTCATGTTTTATATATGCCAACTAGCTATTGCTAGTGGACAGAAGTATCTGCACACAGGGTATGCTCGAACCTTTGCATTACAGTGTGGATATGTCATACAGTTCTGCTGTATCACTTCAGTGGACTCCAGGTCACATCAAGCTCTTTCCCTTTGGAAATCCTACTTGTGAAAACCACACAACGACTTCTATTCCTTCTTTTCTACAATCTGTTTCTTCAGTCTCAGTTGTTTCAATAACCCTCTATTGCTTTTACTTTCATGATGCTTCAAACTTAATAGCTTTTCTAACTGGAACATGTCTGCTTCAAGTTATTTTACCCTTAGCAGCCCATCACACTACTTGATGAACATACACCATGACTTTATTTTGGGAAGTACAGTCTTACATCCTGTTGTATCTTTCTAAATGCTGAAGTAAAACATGACACATTGAATATGACCATCAGAGGATGTGACATCACAACCAGAAAGGCTTGAATAAATATTTGATTAACTAACAATAAGCCTTGCAGAAAATATATCTTTTACTACAACTGATGTTGATATCTCCTGGAAATGGGAAAAGACGACAACAAAATATTCATTGCATTTTGTTTGTTGTGAAAACCTCCAGTGATACCTTCTTTTCTCATGTAAGCACAGTTATGTGAGTTAATAACAGAGAACTGGACCAATGTGTATAAGTAAAATATCACAGAATTAGTTATAAAAGTGAAGGAAAGGGTAAAGACTGAACCTTTATTGTTTAAATTACATTATTAGCAGTTTGTCCTCCAGTAGCACAAATCAACAACTTACTCAGAGGGTGGACTGTCTTGGCAATTAACTGGAACAAATTTCCCCTCAGAAAAACATAATGCATTGAGCATAATACAAATCACATCATCTTTGTTCATAAAACATTCCAAGGTATATGTAGTTTGTTCTATTGAAACTTGTATTTTGTTTGAAATTTTAATGTTTCTCCTTTATTATTATTTGGGTTGTTTACTTTTTGTAACATTTGTTGTATTTCAATATAATTTTATACAACCCTATAAATTTCTCATTTATTATTAATTATCGTAACCCCAGTTGTTAGTATTTAGGCCTTTGTACTGACCTGTCTTTGGGGTTCTGACAGGATATGTCCTCAGCTGCAGCCACTAAGAGCACCACCTGTGCCTATTCACTGAGTTCCCTTTTAAAAGGGAACCTCTCATATCTCTCTCTTTCTTTCCCTCTGTCTGTCTGTTCCTCTCTCTCTCTCTCTCTCTCTCTCTCTCTCTCTCTCTCTCTCTCTCTCTCTCTACTCTCTCTCCCACCACTTCTGTTCCCAGAGGCCAGTATCCCCCTCCCCTTTCCCCTTTTTATGACCCTTTTCCTTTAATAAAAAAAAAAACCCTCTACTTGAATTCTGTTACATGGCATCTTTCTCTCTAGAGCTGCTTTAAAAAAAAAATTACAACACCAGTAAGTGACACAAAGCAAAGATTGCTATTCTGTGATGCATTCATAAAATAGAAAATAATGCTCAGCATATGACATATGTTTCACAGGTATTTATAAAGCAAATACATTCCCAATAATACTATCAGTAATTATTCTATACTAGATGCATGTTCACTGCCATATTCTAAGTTTGTTGAGGCCATTGTTTTTCTTTCTGCTATAGTTGAACTTAGAAAGTTCTCTACAGGATCATAGATTGAATGTTCCCGGTGATGGCATGACATTTTAATCTGAGGGGATGGGGACTAAGCTTGTAGATTTGGTCACTAAGAGATGAACTTTGAAGGTTTTATTTGTCCCTGGTTCCATAATGTTCTCACTGCTTCCTGAGTTACCAAAATATTGCTCTGGCACATGATCCAGCCACCATAGAATGAAACGCATCCCCACACCTTCTCTGCCATAATGAACTTAAATCTTAGGAAAATAATTATGAGCCCAAATAAATCTTTCCTCCATAAACTTGTTTTTAGCAGGTATTTTTGATCACAGTGATACAAAATAACTAATATAATACTCTCTTTCTTAAGCATCAAGGAAAATTAGTATTAATAATGCCAAATAATTAAAGAACAATTGACTAATGAATGAATCAGAGCCATATAATTTTCAAAGAAGATTAACACCATACCTGCTGTGATAGAAATGTTGAGTTATATCATTTATGAAAAACTAATCAAGAAAATACCACTGTGAGCTGTGGCTAATTTAAATTTGAATCAGTATCTTCTCATCAAGCATATTATTCATTTTTAGAGATGTACTCTTATCTTCTACATGTAAAAGACTAAAACTCTTTGCCTGACTCTCACTCACCATATACAAAATTCAAATCAAAATGGATAAAACACTTTAATGAAAGACTTGAAACATTGACTCCACTAGGAATAACTCAAGAGCTGGGTATTGGCAAGGAATTTCTGAAAAGTACTATAAGCTCAAGATGTAATCATAGAAATTGGCAAATGTGATTGAATCAAACTAAAACCCTTTTACATAGCAAAAAGAAACAGTAATGATACAGTCTTCAGAAAGGCAGAAAATCATTACTAACTATTCATCTAACCCGGTGTTAATATCTAAAATACACAAATAGCTCAGGAAATGAAGGATCAAAAGAACAAACAATCAAATCAGTTCATAGAAAACTGAAAAGACATACTGAATGAAGAAATACAATGTCCAATAACTCCATGGAGAAAATTTCAGTATCTTTAGCCACTAGGGAAATGTGAATCGATATTACATTGAGATTGCCTATCACTCTATTCAGAATGATTGTGGCAATGAAGACAAACAAATGCTCACAAAGACGCAGCGGTGAGTTGGAGGAAGGAACCAGGTATTAATGGTGGGAATGTAAATTTGTGCAACCAGTATTGCAGAGCCTTGAGAAACTAAAAGTACAAATACCATATGATAGTCCAGGTACAGCACTTCTGAGCATACACCTGAAGTAAAAGAAAGCACCATAGCTATATATACATATGAATATTCATTACAGGGAATGTTTTTATTATTCAACTTACAGAATCAGGCTAGTTGTTTAGTGTGATGACTCATCCTGATTGTTAACTTGAGGGAGAATAGAATCACCTTGGAAAACACATGTGGGCATATGTGTCAGATAGATTAGATTGGATTAAATGACATAGGAATTATCCATCCTAAAAGTGACTGGTGTCATTCTGTGGGCTAGGGTACCAAGTAAATAAAAGGATAGAACAATTGAGCATTATCTTTTCTCTGTCTGTTTCTTGAGTATGGGTTCTATGTAAACAGTTACCTCATGCCTCTGCCTCAGTTTATCCCTTGGCATGATGGCTGTGCCTTCAAACTGTGGGCCAAAATTAACTCTTCTTTAACCTGTATTCAATAATTTTTATTTATTTTATTTATAGTTTTATGTGTATGCATGTTTTGTCTGCATGTATGCCTGCGTCTCATATGCCTTCCTGGTGCAAATAGAAGACAAAGAGGGCTCAAGAAACCCTGAGAACTAGAGTTACAGACAGTTGTAAGCTGCTATGCAGGTGCTTGGAACTGTACCCAGGCCTTTTGGAAGAGACGCCATAATTCTTAACCACTGAGCTGTCACTTCAGCCATCCTTATTTGTTTGGCATTTTGTCATAGCAACAAGGAAAATGCATAATACAAAAATTTAGTATAGGGAAATGGGGCGATTGTTTTCATAAAACTGACCCTGTGGCTCACAGTCATTGGAATTGGTTTGCATGAGAAATGTGGGAGAGTTTAAACCTTTGAACGAGGAAATCCTCAGAATGCTGTACATGATATGAGCAGAGCTGATTATGCTGTCCTGGTGGCATCTCAGCAGACCAGAATGCTGACAGACATGCACATGTGGCTTACATGATCTCAGAAAGGCAAGAAGTCTATGAAGAACTTGACTAGAAATAGTTCAAGATATATTCTGTCAAAAAATCTAAATACCGTATCATGAGTCCTAAAGACTTTAATGAGGCTGAATTTAAATTTTGGTAGAGAAATTCTCAAGACATGGTAGCATTCAGACTATCCATGATTCCTGTTTTCTCTGTTCATCCAAATGTGCATTGAGGGAAAAAAAGTTAAACTGAAATACATGAAAAAGTTTACATATGGAGAAGAAAGGGGGAATAAATTTAAAGTCAGAGAAAAGACTAAAAGGTAAATGTAGCTGCTAAACAGGTTTACCCCCATTGAAAGGAAACCTGGCATTTTACATTGAGCAAAAGGAAAGGTGCCTGAAGGCATGAATTCATCTCTCAGTGGCTCTATTTTATGAAATTCAAATTCATTTGAAAGGAGAAAACCTACACTGAGAATGCAGGGGGTTACCTGCTAGAATAGCCCCCCTAAGGAACTGTCTCCCCAGAGTCACCACACAGAAGCTGATGTACTGTGGATCAAGAAGGATTGGGGACAGGTTTCTTTTTTTTCAGATTTTTTTATTTGAATTAGAAACAAGATTGTTTTACATGTCAATCCCAGTTCCCTCTCCCTCTCCTCCTCCCCTACCACCCCAACTAAAACCCTACCTGTCATAAGACAGGTTCTATCCCAACCTGGAAACAGAACTTAGCAACAGCATCAATCAGACACCAGTTTGCTGGCACAAAAGACCCAAGACTGAATGGATCGTAGCATCTCATATCACGGATCCAGAGATCATATTAGGCCAGGCAATTATGTGGCACAGTTTAAATCCCTAAAAGGCTATGAGAGGTCACCGCATGAAGACATGAAGGCAACACCTAGGTGACAATGGAAATCCCTGTATTTTGCAGATTCCAGGAACATGTTACATTCACTGAAAGAAAAAACAAGTGAGTTCAAGGGAGAAGCTAGTTGTGCCATAGGTACACTACCATGAGGGCGGGCTTTCCAAACCTTTGGTACTCAGAGGATTCCATCATCATCCCCATATAATGGACACTATTATAGCTTCACTATTTGATGGTTACTCTGCTGGGTTTGGTCTTGCCTTGTTCTGATCTTTACTTGTTGTGCCCTCATTTATCCCATTTAGACTGATAATGCTTACTCTCTAATTTTGCATGTTCAAAACATGAGTATGTAACTTTTCTTCTTTCCAAAATTTAGACATTGTCATGTGTCTATGACTTGAGCTTTGGGCTTTTAAATTGTATTGGAAGTGTGAAAGACTGAGGACATTTTTATTTAAAAAAAATTATTTTTCCTTTAACATACCAACCCCAGTTCCCCCTCTCTCCTCTTCTCCTGCCCCTCCCTGCTTCCTATCCTTCCCACCCCCATCTCCTCAGCGAGGGTAAGGCCTTCCTAGTGGAGTCAACAAAGTTTGGCATACCAAGTTGAGTCAGGAACAAGACCCTCCTCCCTGTATCAAGGCTGAGCAAGGAATCCCACCATAGAGAGTGGACTCCAAAATGACAGGTCATGCCCTTGGGATAGATCCTGGTGTCACTGCCCGGAGGCCCCCAATGGATCAAGTCACATAGCCGCCATCCACATTCAGAGGGTTTAGTTTAGTCCCTTGCAGGGTGCCCTGCTTAGATTGAGGACTTTTGAAGTTGGATTGTGTATTTTCCATTATGATTTGATCATGGGTCAAAAGAAGGGAAATGTGTGGGAAATTATGGCTCAATTGTGTTTGGGTGTCAAAACGACAAGAGGTGAAATCGTTATAGTTAATCTTGATTATCAACTAGGTAAAATTTAGAATTACTGAAAAAGCAAAAACCTCTGGGAATGTCTATGAGGGAATGTCTAGATTGGGTTAAATAAGGGAGGAAGATGCACGCACAACAGGGGTGTCACTATTCCATGGGCTGTAGTTCTAGACTGAATACAAAAGGAGAATGGGAGCAGCGTGCAAACATTAATGGCTGCTTTCTGAGATCAGATGCCTTGCAACAAGCCACTTCATGATCCTGTTATAATGTTTTCCCTGCTACAGTGGACTGTCCCTTCAAACTGAGAGTCAAACAAATCTTTCCTCTCTTAAGTTACTGTCATAGCAACAAGAAATGTAACTCATACTCCCATCAGGAGATAAAGATATAGAAAAATATGGTGTACATACTCAAAGTATTATTATTCACTCTTTAAAAAGGAATAATTAATTTCCAGGAACATGCATGGAACTAGAGATTACTATGGTCAGAAAATAACCCCAACCTAGCAATAAAAGCATTATATTTTTTCTTTCATGTGTGGATTCTAAATGAAAACAAAACACATAACATAGAAAGGACAGACAAAGTAAGAAACATTTGGAATCTTTGCACAATTAGGGGGATGAGATTAAAAAATGATTATTAACTAGAGGCTTTCAGTGTTTACATAATCAGTTCAAATTTAATCTGGTTTAGCAGAAACATTGTCTCAAAAAACAAAAAGAAAAATAGAAGGAGGTCAACAGGCTATGACATTGATGATAATAATGAGTGATAGGGAAGTAAATATGATTAAACTACATTATAGTCACATATAAAATTATCATAGTGAGCCAAGAAATGGTGGAATATGTCTTTAATCCCAGCACTTGGGAGGCAGGTGAATCTCTGAGTTCAAGGCCAGCCTGGTGTACAGAGTGAGTTTCAGGACAGCCAGGGCTATACAGAAAAAGTGTGTCTGGAAAAACAAACAAACAAAAACAAAATAAAGTAATAATGAAAAGTATTATTAATTATCATTAATATACACTAGTAGACTTTTAATGAAAAATTTAATTCCAATGTTTATTTTTTGTTATCATTGATGTAACAGAGCAAACTGTAAAAAATCATGCAAAGTTTTAGATAATAGTACAAATACTTTCATTGATCATGTACTTCCATAGCATGAGATTTTAATGTATTTCATTATAAGTGCATTTGATGGAAAAGTGATTGTCTTAGTTAGGGTTACCATTGTTGTGATGAAACACCATGGCCAAAACAACTTGGAGAGGACAGTCTATACTGATGGAAGATAGGACAGGAATTCATAGGGAAGAAACCTAGAGGCAGGAGCTAATGCAGTTGGGGGGGCAGCTGTTTACTGGCTTGCTTTCCATGTCTTGCTCAGCCTGCTTTCTTATAGAAGCCAGGACCACCTGCCAAGAATGGCACTACCCACAATGGCCCGGGGTTTTCTCCATCAATCACTAATTAATAAATGCCTTACTTGCTTGCCTCCAGGCCAAGGCATTTTCTAAATTGAAATTCCCTCTTCTCAGATGACTTCAGCTTGGTTCAAGCTGACATAAAACTAGTTAGGGTGGTGATTCTCTCAGTTTGTCCACTTTGATTCTATTAAGTAGAATGCCTTTGCAACAGGTAACCCTACATGCTTTCTAGCAGGAAGTATAAATTTGACCTATTTAATACAGACATATTCCACAGTGTTCATTTCTGTGATGGAACACTGACTTAAATCTGTTTGATCTATTGTGTGTGCTGAGGTCAAAAGCTGGGCTGAAAGATAGCTGGAGAGTTCACCAAACTTTGATTTATGTCTGAGGAAAATGGCAATTCAGAAAAAATAAAAATCCAATAGCATGCTCATCAGGGATAGATAATATCTGTTAATGTGTCACTAGGAAAATAATTATAAAATTAAAATATACACCAGAAAACTCTCTGCTATGAGATTATGTTGTTCTTCAGTTAAACTGATGAGAATGTAATAAACATCTATCATCCTGCATCTGTGTGGAAACAGAAGGAAAAATTGGCATTAATAATTTTATTCTACTGCTATTAACCAAAAAGAAATTAACCATATTAAGAAGAGTTTTTTGTAAGCTGTCCATTTAAACACCAAACAAGCAATGAACAATTTTACAGAATAATGAATAATATCACAAAATTATTTGTTCTAATTTATCTCAAAAATGGTAGAAGCTGTTCTGGTTGATAAAGAAAAATTGGGTTATTTGGTGCTTACAATGCATAGCAAATTCTGAATAACAAATATTTAAAATTTTTCATGTTCTTTGATTATTTCATCTGGAGACTCTACGTCCTGACATTCTGTCTTCTGTCTTAGCCATTTGCTTGTAAGACATTCCTTTGAGTTTTCTAGTTGGCTTATTGGGATTTTCAATTCTGTCTTCATTTCAGCTTGAATCTTCTGAATGTTTTTGTTTGCTTCTTGTTTTGTTTTTATTTAAGCCCGTCTCTTACAATATATGCCACTACAGTCTGCCTCCCTGCTTCTCTGCTTCCTAGTCTCCCATACCTCGCATTTCCCATAGATTCTCTGTTTCTCTTCAGAAAAGAGAAGTCCTCCCAGGTTTGCCAACCAAACACAACATACCAAGATGCATTGATATTACACACAAACCCTTAAATCATGGCAGGACAAAGCAACCCAGTAGAAGGAAAAGGATCCCAAGATCAGGCAAAAGAGTCAGACATAGCCCCATTCCCCCTGTTAGAAATCCCACACACCCCAAATAGATGCAGAGACCCATATATATCTATAGATTTGGTGGAGCTAAGGGAACCCTAAGGAAGAGGGAGAAGGACTGTAGGAGCCAGAGAGGTGGAAAACATCAGAAGAACATGGCCTACAGACTAAATTAAGCAGGGCTCACAGAGACTGAAGTAGCAATCACGGAGCCTGCCTGCATGGGTCTGTGTTAGGTCCTCTTCAATGTTTTTGTGTCTTCGTTGAATTCCATTTTTAGATCCGGTATTGTTTCTATCAATTCTATCAGCATTGTTTTTGTTTTCTTGGGTATCTCTTGAGCATTTGTTCTTTCTCTTTAAGCTCATTGAGCTGTTTCTTTATGTATTCTTTAAATTGCTTGAATCCTTTGGTATACTCTATGATTGTACTTTTAAATTTTCTGCCCTAGGGCTCATCTAGGTAATTCTCATTATGGACATTTCAACAGGAGTCAAGTTGGGATATATTGCCTCTCTCTATCATATTGCTTGCAGTTTTTTGTGATGATAAATGGGCATGTGGACTTCTTTTGTCAGCTTTTTGCCTGATATTGTTAGAGGAGGTTGAGGCAGAAGAGAGTATATTCAGGTTATGTTGGGTCTAGAAATTGGATATGGCTTAGGTGGGCATAAAGGTAGACAGAGTGTTGTTGGATTTTTTTAATTATTTACTCTTTTGGGGGGCCCACCACCCAGCTCCCAAATAAATCACATGGAGGCTTGCTCTTTCTTATAAATTCCCAGCCTTAGCTTGGCTCATTTCTAGCCGGCTTTTCTTAAATTATCCTTTATCTCTTTTACCTTTCTTTACTTCTTATTCCGTAGTTTTCTGTGTAGCTGGGTGGCTGGCCCCTGATGTCTTCCCCTCCTTTTCTTTTTTCTCATTCCTCCCTCTTCTCTTTTTCCCCTGTTTATTCACTCTGCCTGGCAGCTCCAAGTATCCTGTCTCCTGCCTAGCTATTGGATGTTCAGCTTTTTATTTGACCAATCAGGTGTTTTAGGCGGGCAAAGTAACACAGCTTCACAGAGTTAAACAAATGCGGCATGAAAGAAAGCAGCACATCTTTGGACCCTTAAGCAAACGCTCCACAGCGTAAACAAATGCAACACAACTTCAACTAATATTCCATAACACAGAAGGTACTGGGGTTGGTGTATAGGATGTACTGGGGTTGGTGTATAGGGTGCACTGGGGTTGGTGTATAGGATGCACTTACATGCTGGTCAGAGCCAAGAGGTCGTCGGTAGATCTAGGGGTTGGAGAGGATGAGCAGAGTGGAAGTCTAGGTAGACTCCTCCTGTGTCAGACTTTGGAGAAGACGTGTAGGGTCTGGCTTAGTGGAAAGTTTGGATATGATGTGGGAGGGGCTAAAGGTCTGGAGAAGGCCAAGTTGATTCTGGTGGTAGCACTATGGGCAGGGGTTACCTAGTTGTGTCGGCAAGGGTGACCAGACTAGGCTGAGAAACTGGATGTAGGGCCTGAGCTAGATAGATCTGGGGGTGGAGTGGGATGATACAAGGAAGGGAGGATCAGACAGGCTCACTAGCAAGATCCTGAGGAAGGATGGCACAAATGTTTTAAAATATTAAGATGAAGCCCACTGTTGGCCAAGAAATTAAATAACATCTGTCCAGTGATACATAAAGTATGTTTCCTATAGTATTTGTTTATTATCTGTATAACTTTTAAAATTCAATACAGTTTGAAAAGTGTGTGATTTGTGGAAGAAATAAGTGTTGTTTTGATTGTATGAGTCAGCAAATTAGGCAAGATTGTTATTATAAATGTAAGAGCATATGGCAAAGTGTACTTCATAAAAATGCAATCATTTGTGTATCACTGGGAAATCAATGTGATGTCAAAATAGCGACATCGATTTTTTTCTGTAGCAAAATGAAGCCACAGAAATTAAAACATCATATTAAATTAATGTTTCAAAAATCAAATTTTACCACATAGAGAGTAGGAAAATACATTAGTAACTGATTGAGGAAGCTTCTTTACTTCTTTAGAAAGTTGCTTCAGCTTGATATTTAATAAAGCAATGACATTGGTTGCTGACTTTCTATAAAATATGAAGACTGATATTAATTCCAAACTGTCTTCCAAATGAGATCTGATTCTGCAGAGAAAGGATTTAAAAGGTTGATTTATTCATTTAAACTCTAATATAAAACAGCAGTGGATTTGTAAGGGGTGCCCTACTACTTTTATTCTTAAGGATACCATAAAATTACCAAATAGCTCAGTTTTTCACCCAAAATAGTCCCTATAAAGTACAACACCACAAGTAGTACACGCCAAATGGTTTGTATCAGGGGATAGCAAATATTTTAGCAGAAGGTTTCAGATAGCATATTCATGTAAAAATAAAATGCACTGGCTCTTATAAGGGCTTTAATAATCTACATAAGCATGAAAGGAAACATTTCAGGGCATTTACATGCAGAAATTATAGGTTACTTTATATGACAACATGATAAAAGTCAGTTCTACAAGGTGTTCTATATATAAAGGAAGATCAACCTACCTTAAAGCCCAAAATCCCACCATGTCTTTTTCATGTTTGATTTCTGATTTTAAAATGCCAATACTTCCATCTTGGCATTGTCTCTCACTAGGAGTCATTTTTTTTTCAATTATGGCTTTTTACAAAATCATTATGAGCTTTTACTAAGAAGCAAAACCAACCCCAGTTTAGGCCTTGATGATTGAGTCTTAGATCCTGTGTTATCTTGATAAATCACTCTTTCTAGCCACGGCCTTCTTTTCTGATTTTTATGATGCTGTAGATTAGTTTCCCTGTATAAAATGCTTAGCGCCGTGCCTGCTCTTTGATGTGCTTTATACCATCTTGCTTGCTAAAAAAGCTTAATGATGCCCTGATACAACCATACCTGGTCCTGCTAGGAAACAAAATAATTTATCTTAAAAATGTGGGTATAAATAAATCCTTATCATTCTTTCTCTCAACAAAGATGAGAGGTTGATGCTATCAAAACAAAATAAATCTCAAAGCTTAACAAAGCGAAAAAATTCATAACTGCATATATAAAACATCCAGTAGCTGAACAGTTGAGTCAATTAATTAATTACCTGTCACATGAGGATCACCTGGATTCAAATGCCCAAGACCCACATACATTATATATATATATATATATATATATATATATATATATATTTGTATAAATGTATATATGCACGTGCACAGGCGTGCGCGCGCGCGCACGCGCGCGCGCACACACACACACACACACACACACACACACACGCATGCACGCATGCATGCAAGCATGCACACACATACAATGTAGTTACCCCAGTCTGGGGGAAGAGAAAAGTAGATCCCTGAAGTGCATTGGTCAGCCATCCTACCTAAAATAAGCTTTCAATGTGAGATTCTGTCCTCCCCCAAAATGAAAGCAGAAAGAGACTGATTAAAGACAATCAAGGTTGACCTCAGGCTTCTCCAGGACTATCACACTTGCATACACTTCCACACCACACACAAACATATCATCCTAAGATTGCTTTTGGGATACAGCAAATCCCAACAAAAGCAAAAAGATAATTTAATTTACCCCACCATTTCTGCTCCCCCAGCCTGTATGTGTGATCTGAATGTGGTCCAATTTCCCAGTGTTCTGAACATCTATGACCCGGACAAGGAATCTGCATCTTAAAAGCTTCCAAGTGCTCTGGATTTGTAAAGAGGTTTAGGAATCATAAAGGTCAGCGAGCCCAACTCATGTAGAGCAAACCCTAATGACTTGCAGAGTAGTTTCTTCTCTCCCTCGTGAATCATGCACCATATCTCAGGCACTCTACCTTGACCATTTAGCAACATAATATTTCACAAATATGGACACAATGGAAGAAGAGAGGTGTTTCATCCAGCCCATGCCCACCGTTTCTCTCCTTCACCATCTTCTACCTCTCATGTGACTTTTGTTACAAAACAATTTAATATGGTAGTATTTTCTTCGTCCAATAGCTATTTCTAACTTCATTTCTAACTTCATTTGCCTGACATAGAAAAGAGAATTCTCTTGAAATCAGTGATGTGATAACTGAATCTTTAAAGTATAAAACCACAAAAGAGGTAATGTTTAGGGGGGTGGTCTATAAGACCCCACTGACCAACAATTTGAAAAGAGGTAACCCATACCTAGAATTGAGCTTTTTATATGATACCTATAATGTCTTGGGAGTTTTTAAATAGGGTAACTTCATTTAAATTCCCTTTATGTATATGTATAAGTATAGGTATGTATTTTATGAAGCTTCCATGGAAGTGGATTTGCATATTGCATTTTCAAGGACCTCAGTGTTGGTTATCCTTCTCCACTCTTCTGCTTCTACTCCCATCCCATACCCCATTTAACCTTTCCTGTTCCATTATCCCCTTTACATCTCCAAATCATCTAAGTTTTATCCCCCTTCCCTTGAAATCTAACCTCATTGTTTCTTACTAGTTTCCTGGACTCTTTTGCTGCCCCAACTTATTATTTCAGAATTTCATATCTGCATATAATGTGTCTTCGTTGTCTACCCTCTCAATCCCATCCCTCCAAACATTCCCCTGTCTTTGTCTAAATAGGGCATCTATATGATAGCCTCTATCCAAAAGGCTGAGTGACAGTCATGAGGGGGATTTAAAAGGCTGTAACAGCCCAAGTTCTTTAGTGAAATAGTATGTGTTAGCCATAACAATACCAGTGCACACGTCACCTGGTACTGCATAAACAAGATCAAGCCTGTCAAAATCCACTCACGATGTCCCACCCAGGTGGAGGAGCTATTAGCAATTGATGGCATGGAGGGAATAAAGAATCAGCTTCCTTCAGAGTTATAGCTCTTGACAGGCTACCCAGGCTCCAGTAATTGCCCTTCATCTATGCACATACAAGGAACACTAAGTGGACTCTGTGGGCTTAAAAAAGGAACAACATATAAAAATGACAAGGAATAGTGGTGAGGATAGAGGAGAAACTGGAAGGAGGGGAACAAGGGTAAATTTGACAAAAAAGTATTATATGCATATATATTAATCAAATAATAATAAAAATAAGAAGAACTCAAATAGTTAAAAAGCACAAAAATATTAATTATTGGAAGGTTATATTTTCATTTAGTGATAATAACTTAATTTTTATGTGAAGAGAATAAAGTACCAGAAAGATAAACTCTCTTCAAACCCTTGTATTTTAAGATTATAAGTATTAAAAGGAAGAAATGCAATTATTGTCAAATCTTTCACACCTAACATTTTCCCATTAGAAATTGACTAACCATTTCCCGGTCTAGTGGGCAGCCAGCATGAAACTTGGAGAGCAGGCCTAAAAAATGAGGTGGACTAAAGAATCATGCAGTAGACAACTTTATTCAGAGCATCAGACAATTCATACTATGAAGGTTAAGAAGCATCCCCTGAAAAAAGTATACAACCACAAGGACAAGCCACACATGGCAAAAACATGCATTCCTAAGTGGCATATGTGTAATAACAGCTGAAGTGAACTCACTTCTGTCCTACAGCTGGAAAGTGCAGGAAAACACATTCCTAGAAGAATTCTTTGTTTGGAAGACACTGAAGTCACAAGACTTCTTGTTTTCTTGGAGTTTTCTCACAAGCACTCAGAATTCTCACATGACTCCATTCTCGGACAGTGTTCTGACAACTAATAATTAAACCACTATGAGTATTGTTAATGTGTTAAAACAATTTAAAATAATATGATAGAAGTCAGTGTATTCATGTTGGGTTTTAGTCTCAGAAATCTTGAGCCTGAGTACTAATCATCCTACTTAGTCTCTAAATTTCACAAGTTGGCTTTCTGTTTCTGTTTCAGCTCAGATGATTTTTAGAAAACTCCAAGGTGAAATTTTGCTATTGAGGTGGCTGTAACTGTTCTGGTAGTTTGGTTTCCTAGAATACATCTGGAGAGGTCATGTTGTATGCTAATTCTTTCTTCCTAAACATTGTATCCATGGCAGAAACGGAGTGAAAAAATCATCTCCCTGCTTCCATTTCCCCATGGTCAACATAGGTTGCTCAGAAGAGAGGTGCCACCAATTTTCTGAGGAGTTCATACCTGAGCATCTATAGGGGAGACTCAGTCCCTGAGCATAAAGTAAGGGTAGGTCCTGAAGCAAGGTGTAATCATGTTATGTTCATATGCTACAGACTGAACATGGAACAACCACTCCTTTCCATCCTCTCACCTGTAATAGTGGCAATGGTAGTTAGTGGTCATATCAGTCAGGTATTCTCTTTAAAAAAATACTGCCCAACACCCTAAAACTCAATGACATAAACAATAACAATTCAGCCAATAAATGACAGGCTTAGCTGGTTTGAACTGTTTTTAGAGGCAAGTCATCTACATTTGGATCTTGGCCATAGAGTCATATATTGGTGCTAGATTTAACTGGTGAAGTCAATCTATAATCTGTTATTCTCAGGGGAGATCAGAAGACATTGAAGTGTGAGTATTATCCATGAATGCAATGTTAGATTCTGCTTCTTGTACTATTGTCAATATTTCAATGGTCGAATCAAATTACATCTTTACATCTCCAAAGTTTAAATCAAGTGGTGAGAAAATATACTCCGGATGCCATGAAAATGCATCTGTTGGTTCAATAAATCAATATTGCAACATGGTACCTCTCCTTGTGATTATATATATGGGAAGCATGATCTGTTTCTGGATAATTCAGACCTGGTATTGAAATAAATGTGCAAATCTCAGTGAAAACTGCATGAATATAGTACTCTGGATAAGTTTTTCCATATGTAAAAAAGATAGAATAGTTCCCCTGAATGTGTGAGGATTATATCTAGACGTTCTAGTGAAATAAGTTGCACAAATGCAAAGTTTATCACAACAACTGGCATAGTGCTCAATAAATATTAGTTAAACATATCTAGATATTAAAAAGAGCCAAGAGCCAATTAACTATATTTCAGATACATGCCACTGGATATGTAAATGAGGAAATGACAGTATGAACAGTCTTATACTATTTTTGACTTTCTAGAAGAAGTTATTTTAACAGTTTTTTTTTTTAGTTTATATATTTTCTTGTTTTGAGCTTTAATATTCATGGGTTATACACAACTTCTCTTTTTTCAATTTTATTAGTTCAAATAGTTCAAATTGACATGCTTCACATGTCAATCCCTTCTCCCTCTCCCTCCCCTCCCCCCAACTCTCCCCTCCAACCCCCACCTGCCCCCACCCCATCCACCCTCCACTCCCCAGGCAGGGTAAGGCCCTCGACAGGGGTTCCCCAAAGTCCACCACATCATCCTGGGCCAGGCCTAGGCCCTCCCTCATGTGTCCAGGCCGAGAGTGCATCCTTCACATGGGATGGGCTCTCAAAGTCCCTTCTTACACCAGGGAAAAAATATTAATCCACTACAAGGGGCCCCCTGGAGTGCAGAGGCCTCCTCATTGACATCCATGTTCAGAGGTCTGGATCAGTCCTGTGCTGGCCTCCCAGATAGCAGTCTGGGGTCCATGTACTTCTAGTACAGGCCTGCTGTTTCTGTGGGTTTCACCAGCCTGGTACCAACTGCTTTTATCTTCATTCCTCCCTCTCTGCAACTAAGTTCCAGAGTTCAGTTCAGTGTGTATCTTAACTGTTATTCTTAATCATGGTGAGTTAGAGTAATAGCATCATCTTCATGGATGTCATTTTGGTTGCTGTTGTCTTTTAACTTTTATAATGGGAAGCCAACAGGGTTCAAATACATACAACAAGAGGCAGAAAATGAAACTGATAATAAATTATCCCAAACTAAAATTACAAATAATTGTTTACTATCATCTACTTTAAGAGTATTTTCTCATAGGAACCTAGCAAGACTTACAATAAAATCCAGGTTTCTTCTTTTAGCTTTCACTGTGTGATCCCAGGCATACAGTGAGTACCCCTTGCCTGGATGTCCTCATCTCCGGCAGCAAAGTGCAATGGTGATCATATCTATCCTGTATCCACTTCCCATGGGAACAGAGGGAAGAATTGAGACTTTCCAAATTTGAATTTGGTTTGCTCAAGTCCTGCTCTCTCCACCTTGGAATGAATTGGGAGGCACAGAAATGATATGTCCTGAAGATATAAAACAGCACAGCTCTGACCTTAAACTTGCTGGGCCAAGAGCCCCATAAAGTCCCAGATGTCACCGATGCCACCTTCCTAGAGAAGTACCCATACCAGACAACAGTCTTTCTCTACAATCCATCCTACGTGCTGCAGACCTTCAGGGTATTTTCCAGAATATCTACTCATTTCAGGAAATGCAACTCCTTCTTTGCTGGTAAATTCATTTTTTGTTTTTGTTTATTTGTTTAGTGGTGAGTTTAGAATCACTGTTAGGTGTTACTGTTACTCTTGTAATGAGTAATTTGCAAAAATAATGGCCTATTTTTCACCAAATTTCCCTTAATTGCCATTATATTTGGGAGGGGTTTGCATTGTTTTCAAATACAAATGTGTCTTAGGGTTCTGTTTCATGATTTTATTAGCATTTGACTTTGCATTGTTCTTGATCATTGGTGTTCTTTAGAAGAAATTGTTTTTTATTTATTTTTTAAAGGTTGTTTTTATTTTAATTAAAAAGAAAATTATTTTACATGTCAATCCCAGGTCCCTCTCCCTCCCCTCCTCCCCTTCCCCCCCCCCAACTAATACCCTACCTGTCTCATACCCTTTCTGCTCTCAAGGGAGGGTGAGGCCTTCCATAGGGGTCTTCAAATCTGTCTTATTCTTTGGGATAGGGCCTAGGCCAACCCCCTTGTGTCTAGGCTCAGGGAGTATCCCTCCATGTGGGATGGGCTCCCAAAGTGGATAAGAACTGATCCACTCCAAGAAGCCCATAGATTTCCAAGGTCTCCTCACTGACACCCACATTCAGGGGGTCTGGATCAGTCCCAGCTATCAGTCTGGGGACCAAGAGCTCTCCCTTGTTCAGATCAGCTGTTTCTGTGGATTTCACCAGTCTGGTATGGACCCCTTTCCTCATCAGTCCTCCTTCTCTGCAACTGGATTCCAGTTCAAGGTTTAGCTGTGGGTGTCTGGTTCTACTTCCACCAGCTGCTGGGTGAAGGCTATACGATGCCATATGAATTAGTCATCTGATTATCTGATTATCTGGAGAGGGCATTTAAGGTAGCCTCTCCTCCGTTGCTTAGATTGTTAGTTGGTGTCATCTTTGTAGCTCTCCAGACATTTTCCTAGTACCTGGTTTCTCTTTAAACCTATAATGTCTCCCTCTATTATATTATTATCTTTGGAAAAAATTGTGATTGAAGGTAATTAGATGTTCTCAACCTCATTCTATTTTGCCCCTTCCTTGCCACTTGAAATTCTTTTTAGGGAAAATTTTTGCATTCCTTGCAGTTTAATGATTAAGTCAGCAAATGCCACCTCCTAAAACATTAGATCTGAACTCTGAGGTCTATAAACAAAACTATTAAGGTAAATATTGGTATAGTTCATGATAATTTTTAAACAGAAAATTTCCTAAATGCAACTGAAATCATATCGCATAGACAACTTGTCATTTTGACTGGTTAATTTCATTATTATAAGTAAGCATCTTGTCTCTAAAACCAAATGGCAGCTGTTCTTAGATGGGGTGATACTTAGTCCATAATGCCGCAGTGTTAAGAGGCAGAGTCTTTGAGAGATGGTTAAGCCATGAGGGTTTGGCCCTCATGAATAGATTAACACCATTACTATGGAAACAGGTTCTTTAAAAAGTGGTGATCTGAACTCCATTTTCTCTGTTTTAACTTTACAGTGCTTTCATTTTCTATTCTGGTATGAACTAACACAACCATAAGAAGTTCATCAGATGTTAGTTTCTTAATCTTGAATTTCCCAACTTCTAATACAAGCCAAATTTCTACTTGTTAAGCATTTCTTAGTCCTAAGCCTTCCATTTTAGAGTCATTCAATAGACATAGTAAGAGCTATTAACAATGTCTAGAACTTAGATATTCATGATATTATGTCAGAATCAGTGTGATGGACTAATGTCTAGAGTCATCATCTCTATGACAATAGCCATAATTTCAAACCCAAGCATGGACACTGATATTCTGTCTATGGGATTTCATGCTCTATTTTGAGTACCAGTAGGCTCATATTCCTGATTGTCAATACTATTCCAATTTTCTGGGCATGTTCCCATTTCCAGGCTAAGCCATGAAGAATTTTCCTGCCTACATTTTAAAATCATCTGTCTAATTATTTTAGGGTTCCAAATAACAAGAAATCAAGATCAACTTCTTCATGCAGATGATGTGCTTTAGCTACCCTCCTGTTTTCTAGTGTAAAGTTATTGTCTATCACTAGAAAGAAAACAAAGGAAGTTCTAGGTCCAGCTCTTTTATACAGTAATGCATAGGGAGAAGAGCATACATGACTAGGAAGTTTGTTTTGAACTCAGATAACTGTAACTGGATTGTTCAAGCATCTTTAAATTGCAAAAGACTGATATGATACCTAGTGAACTGGGCTATTTTTTTCTTTTTTTATTTGAATTAGAAACAAGATTGTTTTACATGACAATCCCAGTTCCCTTCTCTCCCATCCCCCACCACCACTACTCCAACTAAAACCCTACCTATCACATATCCTTTCTTCTCATCTTCCCCTGACTCAACCTTTCTGTTCTCTCATAACCTCTGCATCCTTCCTCTTCTTCCCTTCTCATTCTCATAGCTCCCACCCTCCTCTTCCAATGCTCTCAATTTTCTCAAGGGATCTTGGCCCTTTCCCCTTCTACAGGGGACCATGTATGTCTCTTTCAGGGTCCTCCTTGTTTACTAGCTTGTCTGGCAGTGTGGATTGTAGGCTGGTAATCCTTTACTCTGTGTCGAAAATCCACATATGAGTGAGTACATATCATGTTTGTCTTTTTGTGACTTGGTTACCTTGCTCAGAATGGTTTCTTCTAGTTCCATCCGTTTACCTACAGTTTCAAGATTCCATTGTTTTTTTTCTGCTGAGTAGTACTCCTTTTTGTAAATGTACCACATTTTCTCTATCCATTCTTCAGTTGAGGGGCATCTAGGCTGCTTCCAGTTTCTGGCTATTACAAATAGTGCTGCTATGAACATCGTTGAACAGATGTCCTTGTTGTATGAATGTGCTTCTTTTGGGTATATGCCTAAGAGTGGAATTGCTGGATCTTGTGGTAGACTGATTCCCATTTTCTTGAGGAGTCACCATACTGATTTCCAAAGTGGCTGAACAAGTTGGCACTCCCACCAGCAGTGGAGAAGTGGTCAACTGGGCTACGTAAAAGAGTGAAATTTGTTGAATGCTACAATGGAAAACTTCCAGGAATTTTGGAAATGGTTGAATACAGAGGTTTACATGATGTTATGAAGCTCTTGCCTATTTATTATCTTTACTTTGTTTGTGTAGTGTTGCTTTTACTGCTGGCCAAAGATTGGTGATGTTCTTAAAATTTGTGGTCCTATAGAAAAGAAGTAATTGAGTATATGCCAATATTCACATTAAGTCTGAAGTAGAACTTTGATAAATGCTGGCTTTGTTTACAAGGCTACACTTTTGTGAGTGGTGTAATTTACTTCCCCCAAAAGTCATGTGAAATGGCAAAGAGACACTTCTTAATAGAAAAGTGTTTTAGGGACCCAGGTAGAACAAGAAGTCTACCATGTCACTGAAAATTTTATGATCTTATATTTTATGGGTCCACATAAGTTCAATAATGTATCCTAACTATAAATAACATGCCTATGATGAGATATATTCTCTATCCTGAAGTTTTTTGGTATATTGTCAACTTCTGAGCCATAAAACATTATTATATAGAAAACAATATTATAACAGAACCTCATAAATTAGGCAGTCTTGGACTTAATGCACTGCAAAGCTGTTCTATGTTAAAATTTTTATATGTTATGAAACTTGTATTTCAATGTGCTGAGTTTATGTGTTTTGATAATGGTTGTATAATTTACTTTATTTCAGGATGAGTTGAGAGTATAATAAAATATTCAATATATAACATTCTGTAACTCAGGCCTAGACAACACATTTTCTATAAAAAGATAGCTAGTAAATATTTTAGGGTTGTGACTCATTCACATTCTCTTGTAGCAACCAATACTGTCACTGGAGCTCAAAGAAGAGCCAGAAATGTGTAAATCAATGACGGGAGGTATATTGTGATAAAACATTACTTGTGAAAGTAGGTGGTAAAGTGGTGGTAACTCATTACTTACCCCATGGGAAATTCAAATACCATGAAAATTTACGGTCTGCCCTGAAAATGTGTTTTGATCATTAGCAGACCTAACTTATTTGTTTGCTGTTTTCCAAGGCAGCATGTGTGTGTCCCAGGCTATGCAGCCACTAGAAAATGACTTTGCACAATCAGTCCTACTCCCATTCCCTCCCTAGTGCTGGGGATACAGGAGTGCACCATTCAGGAAGACCAGTACCAGTTTAGCACAAGTTAATTTACTTCCCTGTCACTTACCACTCTTCCTATGAAATATGTATCACAACGTTTAACAGCTTTGCTTTAGCAAATATTTGTACACTATGCTTTTTTCTTATCCTTTGGGTTGCTATTACAGAATATCCAGAGTTACGTAATGCATAAAGAACTTTTTGCTCACAGTTATAGAGGCAAGGAGGTCCAGGGCACCATGAATGGTTGTCAGATCAAGGTTTCTCTCTGCTTTGAAGTTGGCTCCTCCAAAGCAAAGGATTTCATCCTCACAGTGAAGAAGTGCAGAGGAGAGGGAACACACTTCATCCTCCAACACTTTGTCTTGAGCTAGAATTAATTCATTTATTCCATGTAAGCAGAGTACAATAGCATTTAGGCTGGAAAGTTTAGAGGGATGGAGAGAGGTTAGGCAATGTTTAGGTATGAAAACCAAGTTCGACTGCTCTTTTTTCTCAGTAGAGCAAGTAGAGTTAACAGCAATGTAGTATATATTTCAAAACAGGTAGAAGAGAAAGAATATTGAATGTTCCTTTCATAAAAAAATAAATTAATGCTGGAATCTTTCTCCCAACCTCTGAGTGTGTGTATTTGTGTGTATGCTAATTGCCCCAATCAGACCATTAGTCAATATATAAATTTATCAAAATATCACAAACTATCCCACAAACACACCATTGTGAAGGATCAATTAAAAATAAATAATTCAATTAAAAACCTATCAGACAACAAAATTATCTTTATATTTCCTGGTATGAATCTGTGTTAGATAAGATTTGCATATAATGATGGTAAATACATAATGAAGGACATGCTATATGCCATGCTGATGACAATCAACAGGAAACTAGGGTAAACTTATTTCCTTGATGCAAAGTAGATTCAAAATAAGATAATGACCATGAGTTAAGGGATATTTATGTCATGAAAAGGGGTCATTTCTAACAGAAGATACATCAGTTGTTACTCTCTTCATTTAAACATAGGGATTCAGATATGTGAGAAAACCTGATAACAAGAGAATACAAGGTTATTATTATTATTATTATTATTATTATTATTATTATTATTATCTTCAGAAATTAGTAGATCCAATAGGCAGAAATGACACAAAGAAAGCAAACCAGAAATTAATAAGACTATCAATTACTAGGAGTGTCAAACAAATTTCTATATAACCAGAGGCTAAAGATGTCTCAAAAGAAACTTTAAATATTTTTTCTGTTAATAGTTTTTTTACAATTTATTTTACATCCAGTGGCAGTTCCCCTGCTTCCTCTGCTCCCAACCCCTCCCCTCGCTCATATCCCCCCAACTCAATCTGCTCTTCATCAGGAAAGTCTCAGGCAGATGGATGGAATAGAAAACATCATCCCGAGTGAGGTAACCCAGATGGAGAAAGACAAATATGGTATTATTCACTCACAAATGGATATTACCTGTAATAACTATATGACACTCCACAGACACAGAGAGACTAGGTAGCAAGGAGGGTTCAAGGGGAATGCCTGGATCTCCCTGGGAATAGGAACTAGAATAGATTTTAAGAGTGGACTGCAGGTAGGTGGGGATGACTTTATTTTTATAGAAATAAAATGATACCACTTCTCCTGCTCCCTTTCCTCCTTACAGTCCCCCCTCCCAGCTATCCTTCCTCGGTTTCCTTCCATGCACACCACTTCAAGCTGATAGCATCTTTTTTTTTTTTTTCTTTTTTTTTCCAAGACAGGGTTTCTCTGTGGCTTTGGAGGCTGTCCTGGAAATAGCTCTTATAGACCAGGCTGGTCTCAAATTCACAGAGATCCTCCTGCCTATGCCACCCAAGTGCTGAGATTAATGGTGTGCGCCACCAACACGGGGCTAGCATCTTTATGTTTAATTATTATTATTACATACATATATATTTATGTGTATGCACAAATATATACACATGCAACCGACTAAGTCCTTTTTTGTTGTATGTATGTATATGGTCCAGGGTTGGCCACTTGAAAGTTGGGGATATGGTTAAGAGTAATTGGGGATCTTCTAGAGAACTTGGTTTTCCCTCTGAGTACTCATGTTGACTGGCCCATAAGCACCCATAATTCCAAGCCCAGGGGATCAGACACTGTCTTCTGGCCTTCTGGCTCACACACAGATAAACATTTATGTTTATTTTTAAAAATGTAAATGTATCTTTAAAAATATTTTGACTAAATGAAAATATACAAAGCATACCCAAGTTTATGGGCAGCAAAAATAGAAAAATAGGGCTACATCAATCTTAAATCTTATTGCATAATAAAGAAAAACTTTTGAGGCCTCCACATATGAGAAAGAAGGAAATATTTATGAACTCTGTATCTGATGAAGGGTTAACAATCAGAAAATAAAGAATGCCTCCAGCAGAACAACTCAGCTACTAAGAAATGGACAAAGCATTTCTCCAAAGAACACATGCAAATGACCAAGAAGCATCTGAAATATATCCAACATCACCAATTGTCAGAGAAATTTAATTTAAAACCCTACAAAGATTTATTCCATACTCATTAAAATATCCGTTATAATTCCTAACTGTATGCTAAATACTTATCACTATGCCCACAAATAATTGTAGCTCTTATAACTCATCAAGAAAGCTTCTCTTTGTATAAGACAGAGAAACAAAACCTAGTCAAAACATGGGGAACAAGGTGTCCAGCCCCAATAGATACATCTACAGAACAGCCCATACACTTAAGTTTCACAGAATATTACAGAAAAGGGGGAAGGAAAGGCCATAAGTGTGAGAGAACCAGGAAGTCTGCTGTGAGATTACATCTCCTACTCCAGCCACCATAGTAACATGGCTGCCTAATCAAGACCAAAACAGTGACAATGCTAATAGACGCATGAAATGAGGACATCTGAAGGGGCCCCACAACTAGACCAAGAACTATAGGCAAATTGGTACTTCTGAGGAGGGAATTGTTCTGCCCCAAGAATAAGTTTCATGACAGGCTATACAGTACAAGATACCAGCCCTGAAATCATATATATACCGGCAGCACAAAACAGACTCAATAGGTTGTCTTTACGTGTGTGTGTGTGTGTGTGTGTGTGTTTGTGTGTGTGTGTGTGTGTGTGTGTGTGTGTGTGTGTCTGTCTGTCTGTAAAAATAGTAATCAAAGATAAAGAGGCCATGAGATAAAGTAATGGGGTACATAGAAAGGGTTTCGGGGAGGAAAGAGAAGAGGGATACAATATAATTGTAATTTTATTAAAATTTAAAAATTATTCAGAAAAAGGGTGACCATTATCAAACACAAAAGCAAACAAAGCATAGAATAGCATGCTGTTGAGAGTGTTGAATAGTGTGTGATGATGTAGCTACTGTTGGAAACAGTTGAAGAGAAAGAGTCAGATCGGCCATTTACTGCCAAATGAATCACTTTGTATTTGCTTACATGAAGATTGTGGCAATTGACTGGAGGAATGGCATAGAATATCCCCTTGAAAAGAGAAGTATCAATAATGATGTTCAGTATGGCAGGTGACAGGGGAGGGACAACTGCTTGAGTTATTATTTCCTTTCTGTTTTCTTTTACACTCATATTTCTACATGCGTTTCCAATTGCAGGCTGCTTTCTTGGCAAAGTAGGTGACTACTAATGTTCTCTAAAGATGATTAACCACTTTTGGAAACATGCCTATTACCATTAAAGCAGTAATGACTTGACTCCAGAGGGAACAGGTAAATTCTATTGCTCCCCCAAAGCTGAAAGTCAGGCAGAACAGCAGTCTGCACTTGGCAGCCGACTCCCAGCACCCAGTCATTTACATTATTAGTGAATTCTTCAGCCTCAGAGTGAGTAGTTTGCTCAGATGAGCCTCCAGTCTTACTATCATTTGTAAGAGAAGGGCATTGCTATGAAAATGCAAGTTGTTTCAAGTTAAGTCTCTCTGTGTGGTTCTTGTGCATGCATGCTGGTCCTACTGGGTTCATAGTTGTGTGTGCTTGTATATGTGTGTACATATATGTGTGTAGCAGGTGTCATTCTTCAGTTACCACCTACCCTGTTTTTTGAAACAGGGTCACTCAGTGGCCTAGAAGGTACAAAATAGAATAGGCTGGCTAGTCTGTGCATCCCAGGAATCCCTCCAACTTTGCCTCCCTGTCCCTTTCGTGGCCCGGTAGGTCTCAGCCCCAAGCCATGAGGTTCGGCCTGAGTAGGGGATAGTAGACTTGGAAACTCCTAGCAACCCATCGGCGATAAAAACCAAACTCAGGCATCTTGTCATCTTTAGAGAGCTCTCAGTTCCATGCAGCAAAACTGGAGTCTCTTTTTTATTCAGCATCTTCCTGGCTGTTTTCCTAACCACGCTTCCCTGACCCTGAGGCTATTTCTCTCTCCTCCAGTAGACTCTTCTGCCTGGTCACTCCTTATTCTCTTTATGACTTCACTTGTCCTGTACACCTAGCCCTCTACCCTATTCAAATGCTTAGTTCTGTAGAGATGCAAACTAGGAGGCATTCTTCACTGAGGCTATGCCATTCAATAGCAGATTAGCTAGTATCTGCAATACAATTGTAGGCCAGAGCTCCTGGTTAGTGGAACCAGAGGTTTAGGCCTCCCGGAATTCCCTAATGGAATTTTCCTGGCTCCCAACACCTCCCCAGACCTGGATTACATGTGCATGCCACCATGCCTAACATTTCCATGTGGTTTATTGGGACCAAAGGTTTTACTTGCAAGGGAAATACTCTAACAACTGAGCCATTATCACCCAGTCATACTTAGCTTAAAAACTTGAGAAACAGACATCATGAATTTGATTTAGGCCTTTTGGTGTTCTAGCTGCAAATAGGAATAAAAATGTTCACAAATTGACCCATCATTGATCAGAATATTAAAAAAAAAAACAAGCAAATAAAAAAGCCTGTTCTTACCAATAGTTTCAAATCAAAGAAGAGCAATGTTGATCAATTCAAAAACTGATGAACTATGCCATGGACTGTCCTATCCTTACCGATCAGCATTGCTGAAGCCAGAATTGGTATTATGCTGTATAACACTGTGCTGGCCACTGACAACAAATCCACATTCTTAGTTCCACTCAGGGTTAATTTGCCCACTGGCAGTTTACTTTGGGTATAGTCTCATTTTATGAACATTTTTCACAATGATGATTCTAAGCTTCCAGCCTTTGACACTTCTATTTCCTTTCCCAATGTGCTCTGCAGATAGGGCAGTTTATCTGTGAAAGGGAAAACTCATTGGGTATGAGTTGGGGACTCTTCCCTGGAGTTCTGTGCATTTTAAATTCCTCTTAGAATTTTATCAATGGAAGAAGAAGCCTTCTCTTCTTCAGGGCTCCCTCAGTTTTCCCTGTTTTAGTACATTCCCCCTGTTATATTTTTGAAGAAAAAGAAAAGGTAGCGCAAGATGAGATATATTGACTAGTTTATTACATGCCCAGGCAGAGTAGAGAGACTAAGGAGAGAAGAGGAACAGGGGTAATGGCTGACCGCCATGGCTGGTCGCCATAGAGAGGCAGAGAGAGCGCATAGGTGAGAGAGAGCCAAGAAGAAACAGAGTAGAGAGTAAAAGAGTGAGCAGCAGGGAAGCTGGGACTTTTAAAGGGAAGACTGTGCATGTGCACTGAGCTTCCACACATGCCAGAGTCCTCAGCAGGCCGTATGGCAGGTGATGTGGTGATGACAGCATGTTTTCCTGTGCCTGCGCTGACTGTTGTCAGGGGGCGAGGTCTGTCTCTTAAAGAGGTAGAACCAATCAGCATTAAAGCCTGAACCTTTCATCCCCCCCCCATTCTTTTTTAAAAGTCCTTAGGCAATTTTTACCCTCCTATTAGTTTTCTTTAATCTAACTCCACACCCTCCACCTCTTAGAAACAATGGGCGAAGGGCAACTGTGGCTTCCTTCCTTGTTTCTCTTGTCCTATCTGACTGTACCCTTCCACTTGTAATCAAGAGTATTCCAAAGTTCTCTGCAATTACTGATTCTGCTACCTAAATCCTGTTTATTTTCTTATCTTTCAAAGTCTGCCTTCAGCATCATTTGGGAATTCTGGACTATGGATTAAAGTGAATAGTGTAAGGATTTAGGCATTATGCTGTCCTGCTCCTGTAACCTGGTGGAGTGCATTGGGGCAATACTCTTGTCAGCCCAGGGTGCAAAGGACCCCTTTAAAAGACAGACCCCTGCCCATTTATGCTCTCTTGCCCTCTCTCTCTCTGCTCTTGCTCTCTCTTGCTCTCTCCTGCTCTCGCTCTCTCTCCCTTTGTCTCTCTTCAATCCCTCTCACTCTCCCCACCTCCCGGAATAAACTCCTTGGTTAATGTATCTTTTGGTTCGTGTTCCATTGAAATCACATGCTGGTAACTTAAACAAAAGAACAACAAATATTACTATGAACCCATGGGAATTTTAAATGAACTTGGAATGATCCATTAACAAAAAGAAATGTATAAGAAAAGTTTGAGAGGAAAGCAAGCCAGGAACAAAATTTTCATAGCAAGATCCCAACACAATTTATCAAATACTTTGATTTCCCTATATGTTTTGATAGTAATATCAATAATAGACCTTGGAATTTGTCAGCAAAGTGCAGGAAGTAAAAGTCATCATTTGAAAGCTCTCAGGAGAGTATGGCTGTTTGAAATCTGAAGCAGAACAGTCACCTTCAAAGAACACATCACCCATAAAACACCCCCAAGGTTGCCAAGCTGTGTTTATATTCAGGAGATGCATGTTTAGTTAGATATTCAGTGGCACTATGACATAGAAAGACCTTGTGTTTTGTATCAAAGATGTCGGTGACTTAAAAAGTCTACTTAATCAAAATGATGTATCTGATAGGAAATTAGAAATTCTACCAAATAGCAAACTCTAAAAGCATTGTCTTTGATAGTAGTATAAAAGAACATAAGTAATATATCTGGCCCATTCTTAACCAGTTTTGGAAACACAAATAAAATAGAAATCAACATTTATCTCTGTTCATCTGAACTGTAAGATCCTCTTCCCAGAACGAAATTCTTCATGTTGTTCCCTGCGTGTGCCTGATGGTAACATTTTATGTGGTGGTCAAAGGAAGAAAAATGAAAGAGGAAAAAAATGACAGAATGAAAAAGGAAATAGTATCGTGTGTCCCCTAAATGCATAGAGGCTTGCATAGGGACTTTCCGAAATGTAAAGTGCTATTTCCAGGGTAGCTCCTGTGGATTCCAGACTTTCTACTCCAAAACAGCTGTAACAAAACAAAACAAAACAAAAAAAGCATTGCAGCATGCAATGACAGACCAGGGCATTTGGACTATGCTTCCCTAGAGTGAAGTATAAGATTACAGTTGAACTGCTTTGCACTATTCATTAATTAAAATCATCATCAAACCATATTACAATGCAAGCTAGATGGTGACTCTAGACCTTGATCAGCTCCCTTTGAGAATGCAAAATCACCCTTGAGTCAATAGCCAGCTAGCCACTGGTCTTTATCATCAGCTAGATGGCTGCTTGAAGATTAGTGGCTCCAATAGAGATGGCTTAATTTGACACCATGAGATCTAGACTGAACAGGTTTCAGTAAGAGTTATGTAGACCAATAACTAGCTACAAGCACTATTGTTCATGAAATCATTGCCAGATAGACAAAATTCTCTCAAGCTATTGCAGTTGTTAGCAGCAATTTTCAAAGACATTGTGTTACAAAGAAATGATGGGTGGCTTGTAGTTTCTGTTTAGAAACTGGTACACAGCTGAAAGGGAGGAATCGATGGAGCATAAGCCAGATGCATTGCCTGTGCTTCCTGTGTGTATAGGTACAATATCCAGTAAATTGGCCATTCAGTTTCTCTGGTTGACAACTGTTTTCTCTTGCTCTATAAGTAACTTGTAGTGTTTTAGGACTTGGGGTATAAGGGCAAATGAAACCAAAAATAAAATCCCCCTCCTTAGGGCATATACACTCTAATAGAAGAAGGGGGAAAATAAGTTAGTGATGTAGTCTGTTTATGTGTGATGAGCGAACTGAAGAAAAATAAGGCAACAACAGTAATTGGTGGGAATAGTGGGGAGCTACCTTGCAGAATTGCTGCTGGTAAGAGTGTGAGGAGTTCTGAAAACAGTGTATCATCTGTGACCAAGGGGCACTGAATCAAAGTTGATGGAAAATGACTCCCTCATAAAGTACATGCAGTCCAGGAGTAAATTCAGGTGTATCTGAGAACACAGCCAGCACAGAGGGAGAGAAACAACTGTCTAGACCAGCATTCTCCAAATAACGATCCCTCCTGCACCATGGTAGCTAAGATAATTATTAAAATGCCTAGTCCTCAGTGTAAACTGCAAATCTCTGGCATGGGACCTGGGAATGTGTCATCTCTCTTGTTTTGGGGGAACTTCTAAGGAATTCTAACAATTGAGTGTTGAGATTGTCTAAAAGAAAAAAAATCTTAAGATTCAGACAAAAATAAAGCCTTTACTTATATAACAAATCTGTTCTGAATGTTGCCACTATTACTGGTTGTATAACCAGATTGGAGGAGATAGATCTTTTCCTCAGATGGCTCTGATCGAACTAGGGCAAAAGATCCCACTAATAAGTTATATAGGGAGTACAGAAGGGGCTTGAGACAGTGTTGATGGTTTAATTTTGTTTGGAAAGAGTGTTAATAAACTAATGATTTTTTTCTCACATCATATGTGTCCAGAAATAATTGATACTTAATTTTGAATTTGCACACTGTGTACATAGTCCACTTGTCATTTAGTGGTCACAATTGTAGCCTAAAACTGTAGATGATGGTGTGCTTTATGCAAACACTATTGAGTTTTTCAAATTATCATATGATTTCATCGTTTATTCACATCCACTTCCTCCATCCAACCTTTACCATGCATTCATGTCCTCTTTTCATTTATTAATACACACACATGATGTATGTATAAATTATACATACATAGATATATTTATAAATTCCTAAATACATAAATACAACCTGCTCAGTCCATATAGTGTTAACTGTGTTATATAAGATCTTACATCAGACTACAGTGTGGGGGGGAGGGGCTTTCTTCCCTGGGAAATAACATTTCTTCCATGTTCAGCATTCTTAAGTTACCCATAGTCCTTTGTCTAGGGTTGAGTCCCTCTGTGATTTCCCTCTTTTGTGTTATCAAACCCATTGCTGTCTTTATAATGAGAATCTTTTCTAGAAACCTAAAGCTAGGTTTTTTGTTTTGTTTGTGTGTGTGTGTGTGTGTGTGTGTGTGTGTGTGTGTGTGTGTGTGTGTTTTGTCATTTTGTTTTGTGTTTTTATTTCTTTTTTGTTTTGTTTGTTTTTGATTTTTGTTTTTTTGTTTTTTTGTTTTTGTTTTGTAGTTGAAGGAATTCTTTTTTTGCATTTTTTTTTAGTTCAAATTAGGAACAAACTTGCTTCACATGTCAATCCCTCTCCCTTTCCCTCTCCCTCTCCCTCCCCTCTCCCCAACCTTCCCCCCAACCCCCCACCTGCCTCTCACCCTAACCACCCTCTATTCCCCAGGCAGGGTAGGGCCCTGAACAGGGGCTCCCCAAAGTCCACCACATCATCCTGAGCTGGGCCTAGACCCTTCCCCATGTGTCCAGGGCAAGAGAGCATCCCTTCACGTGGGATGGGCTCTCAAAGTCCCTTCTTACACCAGGGGAAAATACTGATCCACTACCAGGGGCCCCCTAGAGTGCAGAGGCCTCCTCATTGACATCCATGTTCAGGAAGGAATTCCAATGTCTTAGAATAGACAATTCAATGGATTGACCATAAACTTGATTTTAAGAAAGAAAGAAAAAAAGACTACTGAAATCGAAACCACACAAGTGTTTAATGTCTGTTGGTAAAAGAAACAGGTTGATAGCTAGAGGTGTGTGAGCTGAATAGTAGAGGTATGTAAGCTGAATGTCTTTGAGTTACTAACTTAGAGTGGCCTTCTAGAGATATTTTTCACAAATGAGGTGACACTTGAGTTAGGACTTAAGGGAAGAATGAGACTTTGCCGTGTGAAAGAAAAGGAAAGAATGTGCACAGCAGCTGTTTGGAGAGAGAAACTGAAGCGCAGATCTAATTCTCTCATCACAACATAGAAATACAGAAAACTATTTTGCTTCTTTAACACTATTGTGAGTCATTTCTGGACAGTGGAAAAATAGCCAAAACCACTGTCAACAGAATGTTTCTTCTCGAGGAAATAGTTACGTAAAAATACCTTCTCATGGATAGGAAAAAGAACTACCTGAGCCATATCTCCTTTCTGTCTCCCTTATCAGGATAGTGACTGGGCATGTAGAGTGGGGTTAAGGACTCAATGGCAATGAGAGCTCTTTGGTGATGCCATGGCCAAGCATGTATGACCACTGGAGATTGTCATTCACTGGTATTATTGGCCAAGATGGAGACCAGTGTTGATTCCATGACAGAACAGGTCAAAGGATAAATTGGAAGAGTAATGAATGGAGATGATTACTGACCTCAGACCACTGCAAGCACATACATGCACATACTTTCACACACATGTGTGCCCCCCACATAAAACATGCATACACATAGATGCAAATCACATATTTGCACACAAGAAGAAAAATACAAAAAGAAAAGGTATCATTTTGCCCCAGGTCAGTGGCCCTTTCTAGCTTAAGGTGAAACATTCAATGACTGTGTGGCTTTGGAGAATTGCTGAAAGCTTATGTGCTCCGTTTTCACAGTTTCAAATGTAGATAAGACAAAGCTTTCCTCAGACTGTAACTGGGTGAGTAAAATTAACACCACTACTGGGATTAGATGGTCACTGGTCTGTTGCTGGTAACGCAAGTCCCAGCTGTTACTAGTTCTTCATTGCTACCCACCCCTGGCTCACAGGACGCCAAACTTGGGTGTAATCATTGTGCTTCCCAACCTCCAAATGCTTTTCACTTTCCCTTTTGGGATTTTTTTTTTTTTTTTTTGCCATTATAGCAGAAGCAATGGCACATGTAGGAGACTCTTCTAGCTCTTTCAAACCTAGGACCAAAAGTCTTCCTTTGTTCCGTAAAGGGGTATCCCAGACTTCAGTACCTGAGACCTCTGTGGCATGAGGAAAAATGTTATGAAATCACCACAGTTGGAGCTTGGTAATAGTGCCCTGAGTGATTAAGAAAAATGACAAAACATAATACCTTCATCCCAATGCCTATCAGAACCAGTGTCTTACCATGTATTCCTCACATTCTATTTATGTGTTAAAGGATGTATGCTGACCACATATTTGCTCAGTCCCCTTCAGACAAATAATGTCTCACAAGTAACAGTGAGAACATCACGAACAATGAAACACAAACAAGAAAAGGAATGCATGCATATGTATATAATTTAAGGTGTTTAAGAAACAGAAAATTGTGGTTAATTTGGTCTTAAAAGTAAAGAATCTGTGTGTGTGTGTGTGTGTGTGTGTGTGTGTATGTGTCAGAGAGAGAGAGAGAG
>NW_023276806.1:220995804-221017028 GCF_003668045.3 Cricetulus griseus
GAGAGAGAGAGAGAGAGAGAGAGAGAGAGAGAGAGAGAGAGAGCTTGGAAAGCAAACAGAGGGGAAGGAGGACAGACAATAGCCATGGAAAAAGAAGCTAATAGTAACCCTACTGGGAAGACCATCACACTCGACATGAAGGACAGTTCCCCTTCCTTTTAGTGAGAGAGAAGTCCTCTGTATTAATCAGAACACACACTTTTTTGTCTACTTCCTGTATCAGGAAACTAAAGCATGGAGACTTTGTTTTTCCCAAGTTAATATTACTGTAGATGTCAGAGTGTGGTTTAAAATGCCATTCCTCTGGTTTATAATTCTTACTATAAGAATTTCAAATTGTACTTATAGGACATAAAGGATGGATTTTTAAGACACTGATTTTCTGAAAATAATGGTAAAACTTTAAAAACATTTTGGTTGATTAATTAAAACTCCTGTTTTATGGATATCTGCAAACAGGTATAATTGCACACATTGCAATATTACTTAAGACCTAAGAAACAAAAATTTTTCTAACCACATTTTCTCAAACCACTCAGTTTGTTCCACTTAGAATCATATTTAGACAAGTCTGTTTTCAAATAAGGCATGACATGAAACACAGCTTTGCACATAAGTGATTGCTTTGAATTTTGTAAGCTGCCAGTACAGTCACTTCATGATAGAAAGTAAGTTCCTTATATAATTAATTTAGTTGATGTTTTTGCTGACAGCCTAGTACTAGGCTCATTAAACACATACTCACTACCTATCTATTGTTCTTGCCACTAGGGAGATATAGATGGATGAGGTAGATGCCAGAGTAAGCCTCTGTGAAGCTTACAATCACAACAATGGTTACAAGAAAAAAAAAAGTACTTTCTTTGGGATTTGTGATGAAAAAAATTATAGCTACAATTGGTATTAGGGAGGAAAGCACCTCCACAGGAAAATGGTCCTTAGGCAAAGACAAAGGCTGAACAAGATTTGTGTAGGCTTTGGACAGAGGGTAGGGGACACCCAGGAAGAAGCAGCAGAAGGTTATAGTTGTGAGTAAGGAGAATTAGGGAATTCAATGTATAAGAAACTTTATTTAGCAAAAAATACAGAGTTGGGGACAATACAAGAAGTTATTGGTCAAGATAAACATTTAGAAATGTAAGAGAAGAAATGAAATATTTCAGCAGGGTAGTATCATGGTGGACTATTGCTATTGATGACCTCAGACTGGAGTGATGGTGAATACAATCCCCAAGGAGAAGAGCATGGCGCAAATGCTGTGTGGAGAATGTATCAGAGGGAGAGAATTCATTGATCCAGAGATGACAGGATGACTATTTATGTTTAAATGATGGCAAGTAATGGAGAAATGATGTGGATGGGCTTTAAGCAAACTTAATACGTAGAATTCACATATAACATGTAGTTGGGTATAGAAGAAACTGGAGAGAAATATGTGGTCTGGAGATTTAAAAAGTAGATAAGAAGACTAGTGTAGAGAGAAATTTAAAAATTATTTATTTTATGCACATTGATGTTTTCCTATGGGTGTCAGGTCCCATGAAACTGAAATTGTAGACAGTTATGATTTGCCATGTGAGGGCTGGGAATTACACCAAATCTTCTGGAAGAGCAGTCAGTGCTGTTAACCATTGAGCCATCTCTCCAATCATGAGGGAAGTTTTAAAATTGTAGACTATCACTGTTTCAGTTAGACATGGGAGGGGAGGAGAGTCTGAACACATCAGGAATTTACCTTTATTAAGGAGAAACAATTCCTCCACTAGGTTAAATGGAGAGAAATAATACTTTGGTGGAAATAGAAGCAAGCTGATGGATTTAGCATTAAGAAGCTTTGTTTGTTCTAAAGGAATCCCATCAATCATTTCTTCTTTCTCTCCAACTTGTAAGCAGAAGAAAAAGCATACATGCAAAAAAATGTGTTGGGGCTTCAGTTGGAGTTAAGAATTCTTTGAATTCTCTGTGTAGGAATTTAGAGACAAGTGTCCAGGACACATTGCCTCACCAAGTGTTCAGATACCTGCTTAAACTGAAAATCAAAACTCAAAATAGCATAACTTTCATGAAACAGAAGAGAAACCTAAATTCTCAGGTTTTTTGAAGTTCCACAAAATTGTTTTATTGAGTATCAATAGATATAGATAGGATCATGAAGAATTAATATCTATGAATATGTTTATTTATATACAAATATATATATATATATATATATATATATATATATATTATATATATAATGAATGAATAACTCATAAATTTCCACCCAAATAATCTTTTCTAAATTGATTGGTGATTTTATTCTAGTTTACCTTGGGAATCTCAAACAAGGGAAAGAGTTCTGGATTTTTATCAATACCATAAATAGTTTTATTAGATATTTTGGGATTGATCACTATAGGATAGAATGAAGAAAGCAGAACTCTCTACTCTTGGCCATTTATTCTTAGTCTTCCACTAATTTATTAGATGACTAATAAATACAGAGTGTGAAAGAAATTACCACTTGATAGATGCAGGTCACATGCCTCTCCTTACAAGCAGAGTACTAAACCCTTGTTATGTATGTCAATTTGCCATTTTTCAAAAATATCAGTAGTAAAATGAGAATGTGGATGATTGCTTTCCATAACCCATATTATTTTAATTTATTAATTTGGAATTTTCCTTTCTTTGAAATTTTCAAATGTATTGTTTTAAACTCTGTTTAGATGTTATTTTAAGATGCCTTATCATAAAATAGGTTATTTATATGTGAGTCTTCTGACACACTTCGTATATATCTATACTGATAATATATCAAGTAATGTCTCCTATGTGGTTTCTAAATTAGTACACTGTTTTAACAAAGTTTAAATAATTCATTAAACAATTGTTATTGATGACTTCTTATATACCAAATATTGTGGAACGTTGACTTCACAGAGGATTTTTAAAAAGATCTAACTCCTGTTCTTGCAGAATTTACATGTTAGTGGAGGAAACCAGCATTAACAAATAGTTACAGAACTGAATTCATAAGTGAAGTTTAAATGACATTCCAAGGAAAAGAACAACATGGTATGAGAAAAAGGAATTCATTTTATTTCAATAAAATCTTTGGGAAAATCAGAGATAAACAAGGCTTTCAATTCCAGGATTGCTGATACTGTTGGGTGGACAGTTCTTGACCACAGGCAGATATCTTACATGTTGGAGAGCATTTAACCATCTCTTGCTTTCTACCTTTACATTTGGGTTGAATTATTCCTGTTTCAAACCCACTGACATCTAAAATATGTTCAAATCCTCCTTGGTAGGATGACACTTCTTTAAATTGAGGTAGAATGCTGAAGTAAGAATTAGACAGGAGAAAATAATATCAGAAGACTATGATCCTGGGAAGAGAAATATCACAGGAGAAGTCGATGGGAAAGAGAAAAGTGACTGAAATAAAGAACGCTAATATTAAATACAAATAGTGAGGGGGAAAATAGTGCAAGGTTGTGAGGCCAGAAATAAGGGCTGGGTAAGTTTAAAGACTCTGTTGTAAGTATTGTCACGGAAAAAAGGAATTTCTCTGAAAAAGAAATGGGACCCCACAAGAGAGTTTCCAATGATAATGTGGCAAGATCAAAGATATAAATACCCCTTTAAGCCAGCTGTTTGCTCTGATAACTATTAATAGGAGAGAACATGAGCAGAAAGGGTGGCCATGATAAAGGGCTATTGGAATTTTTCAACTAGTGTTTTGAGCTAAGGTGCAGAATAAAGACAGAGTAAGAATTAGAAAGAACATAGACATGTTTTTGAAGGAATTAAAAAAGAGGTAGCTCAGAAATATTGCTCAATGTAAAAGAGAAGTGTCGCTTGACCCGCCACTCACTGGTTTGTAAATCCCTGGATTGGATTTTGTGTTTACTTCTTTTGCATGATAAAATTTTTAGTTGATATAATTCTATACTTATACAATATTAAGAATAAACTAAATTTAAAACTCTTCCATATGGTCAGCCTATAAATAAAAAGTCATATAACCTCTGGCCCACTGGATTTTCAACTTCATCTAATCTCTAGACAAAAATTCAAAGAAACATTTTAAATATCTCGGTTCATGCACAACTTGCTATTCTCCCAATCCACTCCTATGTGATTATTAAATAGTATCTAAATTAGAAAGGTTTATACAAGGTACTTATGATAAAAAATAATAAAGAAAGGTAAATATATTTCTAATGGATACTCTACATTATTCATCTAAAAAATTATTGTTAATGAAAACTGCAACTTTATCCAGATAAACTGCTCAACTGTATCTTTCTCTGCATCCACATTTCTAGTTGTAACACTCCATACTTACCATCTTTATAGCATATTGTATCTGTCAGGGTTTAATTAGCCAAAACCACATCAGTCTCTGCATCCTAAGAATAAGTCCCGATGGTAAAGAGAATTATTGATGTATCAAAACTAGAAGGGTTGAAAGGTTAGAGAAGTCACTACTAACAAGCCACCCTATAGCTTGCCCTGTGGAGAAAAAATGGAAATACATCACCATGCCTACCTCATTAGAGCATCCTCTGAATTAGATGATGACAGTGAACATGCACATTAAAATCAACTATTTCCTACCCTGCTCTTCCTGAGATGTCTGCTTGTGGAGTTGGTACCTAGCATCTCTAACATAATTAACATCAGCCTAAATTCTCAATCGTGCTCCTCCCAATTTCTTCCTTGCAAGAAATATCCTGAAAGTCAGTGTGAAATTTCATCTACAATAGTTTGTTCTTTCATGCAATGAGAATAAACAAAAGGCCTTGCTCTGCCTACTCTGCAGATATCCCATTGCCTGACTTCTTTGGGTCAGCTGCCAGATGCTGTCCTGTGGTAAGTCTCCATTGCTCTGGTTACACTACAGTGCTATGGGAATTTTGTAATCAAGCCAGCATCTCTTCTTTCCTTCTACCTGTAGCAAACCCACTTTACATTTTGCTCTCATTTAAATGATCAGTAGCCTGTACACATTTAAATAATAAGAGAAACACAGCCTTTACTTATATAGCCATCATTTACTACATTTCCAGATCCTTTTGTGGATCCATATTCCCTGTTATTTTCCATCTGACCAACACTAAAATTTCTCATGAGGTGAGTATGCTGCTTATGAGTATGCTGCTTCCTTTTGCTTTAACTCATCTAAAAATGTCTTCATTTTACTGTTGTCTTTGAAAGTTGTTTGTTAGGTATAGAGTTTTGCATGGGCAGTTTTTAATTTCATTAAAGATGTTTTTCTTCAAAATTCAGACTTACATTTACATGGTTGCAATAAGCCATGCAATGCCTGGGAAAACAGTTGAACCAATTGAATTATAATGCTAATCAGATATGCTGGCAAATGACCATTCTTTTCTCCAACTAATTTTTTTCTGTCCTCCCTTCTTTTGACTTGACTTTAGATATTCCAGATGTATGTGCATTAAGACCATTTGTTGTTGTACAACTCAGACATTTTGAGTATTTCTTCTGTGTATTTCATCTTAGATAGTTTCCTTCCCTGGCTCTTCAAATCTATTAAGCTTTCTTTTACCACAATATATTCACAATGAGAAGTTTGTGACTTCTCAAGTCTGGAAGATAGAGACAGGAACCACAGGTTGCCATGCTGTTTGTAAGTATTGTATCTGACCTATTTGAATGGCTCTTTTTTGTCCTTGAGAAGATAGCTTGTGAGCAGTCATAGCCCAGTAATTTTGAGAAAAAATTGAAGAAGGAAGGAAAAAAGAAGAGAGCGAGGGAGGGAGTGATGAAGGGAAGGACTCCTCTCCTCCCCTTTCTCCAGCCCCTCCCCCCCCCGCCACTGCATATGTGCAACTTTTCCCTGTACTGTGCTTTGCCATAAACTGCAGTTGAACTGGCCTTGTGACACAAACTTTCCACCCCATTCGACAGCCTGTTAATGTCCTCAGGTTGCTTAGAGATGGGGTTCCCCTGTATTCATTCCTCAAATTCTAGATTCTAACTATTCTAACTAATTCCTTTCCAACATGATCTCTACAATTTTGAAAGTCACTCTTCATTCTATTGTGTCCCTTTTTTTCAACTGTTTTATGTAGGAAGGAAAATATGTTCTCTGATATTTTATATTGGTTGAAATCTACTGCCTTAGCTCATAGTGGTTGAAGTATGTGTTAAATTATGTTTTACCTTTAAGAGAGTGACATTTTCATAATTAAACCTTGTCCAGTTCACTTATAGAAATGCAGATGAGTTGGAGTCAAAGGGATAAACTTTGTAGCTTACCAAAAAAAAGTTAATCCAATTCTTAATGTATTGATAAGCATTCACTAAAGGAACAGACAGCACTGATTAGAATAAACATATTGGATTACAGGCTAGTTCCTCCAAGAATGTCTAACAATCCAATAGTTACCGAGCCCTTGAGGCTGGTTGTCTCAGAAATCCTAATCTGGTGCCAGAGATCTGGAGGGTCCCTGGGGAGCTGCTGGTCTTCAGTCTACATTGGAAGCTCCAACAAGATAATTCTAATAATGGTGAAGGGAAGCCACAGAAACAGAATAGATGAACTTCTCAGCCAGAGAGAAGGTGGGCAGGCAAAACAAATTTTCCACTTTTGTTCTTTTATCTGGGCAGCCACCAGAAGGTGCTGCCTTTGTTTGGAGTACAACTTCCAACTTTAAATAATCCTCTATAGAAATCCCTTAGTAGAATGCACAAAGACTTGCATTTAACTTGATTTGAGACAAGTCAAGTTGACAGCTAGGATTAGCCATGGTATTTAGTTTTTATCTTTGAAAACAGACTTGATTCTCGTATTGAGCTACATGCTGCACCTGCTGACTCGCGTTGACGAAGTGACTGTGCTCTTGCCTCACTCCATTTCTAAATGACCAGATCTAACACAAAATCTTGTAATGAATTTAGTTGTGTTTCCTCAATACTTCTTCTCCCTCTTCATGTTCCCTGGACTATGGCAGGTACCAGTTCCCAATACACCTGCCAGTGAATGATGCTATGTGACTGTTCCCAGAATGTTAGCTGGAGTGGGAACTTTTACATATAACTTCCAGGTTAAACATTAATCCCTAGTGCAAAACCCTCTAGCACTTGAGAGAGTAGCTGGTTTATCAACCTAAATCTCTGAACATGTGAAATAAATATACGCTTTTTCGAACCAATCAGAAACACGCATTAATATTATTACAAAAATTGAGTATTAATACAAAATTGAGCCTTTACTATCTCAAACCATGTATATGTAGAAGATTATGTAGTATGTGCACATGTATATATCACAGTACAAGTCATTATCTCTTTAGTAATTCATTGCATTTAAATGAACACTAAAATAAAAATTTATTTGATAGTCAAACATTTCTCCTTAACCATTTTAGCTGTGTTACCTCTTTGGAAGTCTTCCTTGAGGATACTTCCCAATGTATAGTGGTCACATTACTTGATATATATATATATATATATATATATATATATAATATATATATTTGAATATAAAATTCTTTTGATATGTACAATTCATTAATTCCTTGTAACTGCTCCATATTTTCATGTGATGCAAATGCACTTTTTTTGTATTCTAATTGTGCTGTATATAGAGTGCCCATTCTATTTCTGACTTCATACCACTTTAATAACAGAATATCTTCGTACACTGCTCTTTGTATAGACATGTAGTGAAGGATTTCTAGGATGACATTCTCAGTTTTAAAAAATAATACTAAATTCTCTTCAAATGTAACTGGAACATTTCACATAGCAACCATTTAAATTAGGCTTATTCCTGTGTTTATTTTTTAAGTCTATTGTAGATGAGAAATAATTTATTCTTTACCTAAAACAAATATTTGAATGATGAATATGTTCTGGTGATTATGATCTGCCATTGTTATGAATATTGCAATATGAAAATAAATGGAACTCAATTAGGAATCATCTCTACATATACAGGATAATTTTGATTCTTTACACAATGATTTATTAGAAAACTGAGCTAATATTTTTATTGATTGTAGCCACTTATAAAAATGAGCATTTTAATATAGTATAATTCTCTTGAATTATTTTCACCATTTTCAAACTAAATAGTCACTAATGTCACTATTTCAATGAGTGGTTTTGTAGAGTATTTGATATAGTATATCATTCTGATTAATTCTCTGTCTCTTCCCTCTTTCTCTTTCTCTGTCTCAAAGATTATCTTGGTAAATGCAAGAGAGATTTTGGAAATTACAAATTAAGGAAGTTCAAGGCTAGAAAGATGGCTCGGCAGGTTAAAATGCTATCTACACAGACTTGGTAAACTGAGTCCTATTTGCAGAACTCATATAGAGGTGGAAAAGCAGGATCAGCTCCACAAAGATTTCCTCTGATCTCCAGGCACATGTTATGGATAGTGTGCACACACTCTTTAGTACGTGCCCTTAAAAAGGAGTGTGTGCCTATATATGTAACCCAAACATATGTAACACATTTATGATGATAATAATAATCAGTAAAACTTAAAAGAAAAGAAGATGAAGGCTTAACTGGGACTAATCTGTTTCCTGATCTACAAATGGAAGGTTCAGTATAGCTGAAGATGGATTTGGAACATTTTAAAACATATCACAAAATCTTCAGATTACATTTTTAAAAGGTTAAAAGATAAATGTTAATAAATAAGAGGAAATTTAATCATAAGAATTCTCTAATAATATGCTCAAACGAGAATTATGAGAAAGCAGAAACAAAAAGGTAAAACAAAGGCAACAACTAGGAAGCAGCAAGGCCATGGATTCCTATTCAAAGTAGTCACTTTAAATAGGAGTCCAAGAACGTACTACTCAAGGAGACTGTCAGATATTTAGAATCAGGGAGATCATCAGCAAGGGGCGAGAGGCAACAAGCAGATGAGGGAGCTCAAAGTGCAGTGTATGCATGCATGGAAATGCCACAATAAAATCCAAGTTAGAATGTACAAAGTTTTAAATGCAAGAACAGGGCTGGGGCTGAGTGGTAGAATGCTTGCCTTGCATGTGTAATATCATAAAAGGAATTCAGGAAGAAAAAAACTTTAAAAATGGAAAATAAAATGTGTTCTCACCATTTTATCAAAAACTTAATTTACAATTGTGCTGATTATTTCGAAATGGGATTTCTATTAGAATTTCACTAAAATTGCAAATTATATGTAAAGAATCAATACTTTTAGGCTAGCTATCAAAGTACTTTTATCAAAGACGGGCTAGGGCTATAGTTTATTTATTAACACACTTTGTTTTTTCTAATAGTATTGTTGGTAGACTATGCCAACTCACAAATTATAAAACTTCAAAAAGGAAGAAAGAAGTAAAATTAGATAAGACAAGCAAAATAAAAACACTTGTGAGATATAATTTGGTATACTCAGTATCAAATACACTTTCCAATTGCTTCTACACTCTGCATTCAGGGGAACTACAATCCACCATTCAGGATAAGAAACAAATTCCTAAAGAGGGAAATGAACTAATGTTAAAAAATTCTGAAACCAAAACTCAAGTTTTGTCAATGCTGGACTAAAGAGGACCCTAAGCCTGATAAACAGAATCTTCAGTAACATTTTTACCTCTGGAAATAGGCCCTAGTTTTGTAAGTTAGCACCTATACATAAGAATGCATAGCATCAAAATCCAGTTCACCCAAAGAATCACCCCTCAGAACCAATACTATGTTGTCTACATCCATAGCTTCAGGTTCACTGACTCATTATGGGAGATATTTTCAATGACACTCTGTAAGGAGTGTCAATTGGTTGCAACTTATTTGCCAGGTCTAAATAGCTATTGGCTCCAGTAGGAGCCAATCTGAAAACTCTTTGTAAATTTGTCAATAGTAGCTGAGACCCTTTGCTGATAACAATAGGCCACACAAGTGAATAGGTATCAATCCATTAGCCATCCATTTACCTCATAAGAGGAATAAGTATCACAGTTTCAAAACAGCTTGTAAAAGATATAGTTTTATGGACTCAAGAAGCAAAGTAAACTCTAAATGAGATAATTTAAAGAAAATTGTAGTGAGTATTTTCTGGCTGGAGAGATGGCCCAGAGGTTAAGAGCATTGGCTGTTCTTCCAGAGGTCCTGAGTTCAATTCCCAGCAACCACATAGTGGCTCACAACCATCCGTTATGAGATCTGGTGCCTCTTCTGGTGTGCAGATATACATGGAAGCAGAATGTTGTATACATAATAAATAAATAAAATCTAAAAAAAAAAGAAAATTGTAGTTTTAGGGGAGATGAGAAAACGAAACAAAGACACTCTTTGATAAATTAGGAAAAAAAATTGCTTCTATAAGTCTTCCACAAAAGACATGTTAAAGAATGTGATTCAGGCTGGAAGAAATGATACCAGAAGAAAGCACATATCTTTTTATGGCATCATAAAATTAAATTTTGTCATGACTCATAATCCTTAATGTACAGTCAATTAATTTATTGAGAAATCTTTCTGTGAATCTATAGTTTTCCTTAACATTGATGTTCTTGAACACACACGAACACATGTATATTAACACACACAAACACACATACACACACACACACACACACACACACACACACACACACACACACACATGTTATGTCTTATAGAATGTCCATTTAGCAGAATAATAGTAGTAGGTTCTCCCTATGACTTATGACCTGTCCAGTCATAGCTCTTGGCCTAATAATGGTGACGTATTTGGGCTTCATCTTGAGAAACAGAACTTAAATCCAACCAAGAAATATTTAGTAGCTCTCATGATGCTCTTCAGTTACATGTATTTTCAGATTAGGTATCTGACAAAGGACATGAGTCTAGAACTCATGAAGAACTCTCAATAATTAAGAAAATGAATACCCAATAAAATCGATGAATTATATTAGCAAATATTCAACTAAAGAAAATTTTGCTTTGGCAAGTAGACATATGAAATGGGGCCTAAAACATGTGACTAAAGAAGTGCAAATTGAAGAAGGAAAAACTCCATTATCCACTGAAAAGCATAACCAAAGCATAATGAAGAGTGGGAAATGTCTGGCTATGGCAATCATGGCAAGGATGAAGAAGAACAAGCAGAATTTCACATTCCTGGCTGAAAAGAACGTTAATGAAAATGTCCTGGCGGTTCATACGAAGTTAACTTTTTAGCTAGAGCTTACTCAGAAGTTCTACTCAAAGTCACTTAGGTAGTGAAATGACTTATGCCCACGCTGAAACTTTTGACAAGCGTGTTCATACAATTTCATTTGCTACAACTTAGAAGCAGCAAACCTCCTATGTGGGCAGGCAGAAGAGATTAACCTCACTTGAGAGAATTGCTGAAATATAAAATCATGGGTCTGGGAATTTAGTGAAGTCTGGGATATAATTATATCACTAGACCGAAGATAAATGATAAATGGGTGTTTACTGGGGACAATTATACAGAGAAATACAAAGAACTGCCAGAGTGTTTCCCGGCTCTTCCTACTGGATCCGCTGACCCAACAGAAAGAAGGAAAGCCATGTGGGAAGATATTCTCTTTCCATTTCTGTCAGCCTGAAGCCACACCCAGATGCCTACAATGTAATTCGGTGATATACAGCTTCCATATTACATGTAAAGCCCTAATTTTGATCTGTAACATCAAACAATACTACTAATAACACTAGTACTTATAATAAACTGATACCACACTAAAATGCATATATTTTAAATATGGCCTACCATGTAAAAGATGGTAGATTCAAAAGCACTCTGATGTATGATTTCCTGTATTTAGCATTCCAGAAAAATGCAACAAAAAGCAAAACTGTACAGCTATAGTGCAGGTCAATACAAGCTGAGCAGACTAGCAAGTGGCAGCTGAGGACAATTATTTGAATGGCAGTACAGACTGATGAAATTATTCTGTGTCTTGACTGTGCTTGTGATTATGTGGTCTACACATTTGTCAAAACTCCTAGACTCATGAGGCATAAAGACTGATTTTTTTAACTGCATGAAAATTAAGGATACATTTTTTAATTTAAAATACTACCCTGGTTTTCAGAGTCTCAATGCAGATTACTATATAACAGTTTTTTTTTTCCTAAAAAGAGGATGAAAATTTCATTATCTTTAACCTTTATTATCTCTACATTTCATTTTACCAAAGAAAAGCAATAGAATTGTTGTCTTCTTGTTACACGGACACTAGTCTATTTGGGAATGCTGGCAAAATGTCTGCAAAAGATGGAAGAAAGGAAGACTTGGCTTGCTCCTGCATGAATTGTTGCTCCTACCTGTGTAGTTGTTCTATGATCCTATGTTCTAGGATCTCTGTCATGGTAGTTTGCAGAATAGAGTTGTCTCCCAGGAACAAGCAATGAAGCTGCCAACTGATTAATGATCAAGAACACATGAAATGCCACCATCTTTATTAACAGTGGGGAGCAGAAACCCCAAGAATAAACCGAGCAAACACACACATTGTGTGACTCTTTCTCTTTAGTCCCCATTTATCATTCTTAGGATTTTAGTTACATCTGTGGAGGCTTAAAAATAATGTGTATGTTTCAATAAGTAATTTGTAGGGTTTGTATTTGCTTTAGTGGGCAGTGTGGTGATAGCCTTTGGGTATCAGATTAACGCAACCCTATAAACAACACCTAATAATAGTATTGGTCTTTAATTTTCATATTTGTTTTCTTTATCTTTTCTTTTTCTTCCCCTTTTCTCTTTCTACCTATGAGAGGGAAATAAAATGCTTTCACTCTAGGTCTGTAATAGATTTACTCATTCCTCTTAAAACCACCAAGGTTAGTGGAACTACAGTTTTATCAGTTTGACAGCTGTTCTTAAAACTAGTTAGTTAAATGGAAAAATCATCTACATAGACATATGAAAATCATATCTGCTTACTTTTGGTTGATTTTTGATTTTTAATATCTGTTTTCCTTCTTCTCAGATACCCTGCTTATGGCCATGAAAACAATATAAACAAAAAGAATTGATGCAGTCAGACACGGTAGCCTATGCCTGTAATTCCAATGCCAGAGAGGCAGAGATTTGCAAGTTTGTGGCAAGTATGGTTGCACTGTGAAGCCATGTTCACATAAATAATAAATAAATAAATAAATAAATAAATAAATAAATGCAAACAAACAAAAGTAATTATTGAGCTACAATTGAAACACAACCATTATGTCTTTGCATATATGTATAGTCCATAATATCTGTAACTGTTGCATCATTCTGCTAAATTATCCATTCTTATTCAAATAAGCATCTAATTTTCATGAAGCAATACAATGCACAGAAAGTTAATAAAATATTTCTTACTCTGCTCTATGAGGTTGGGTGGGGTTCCTAAGTCTATTAAAACTCAGACTCATGTTATTGGTCAGAATCCAGAGATGACAGAGAGGAGTGAGACTGCAGTGCAGGTGAAAGCAGGAAATGATGACAAAGGGGTGAAAGAAAAGACCAGGCTTTGGCTACTACAAATAATGCTGCTGTGAACATAGTTGGACAGAACCTGGAAGCAACCTAGATGCCTCTCAAATGGAGAATGGATAGAGAAAATGTGGTACAATTACAGTATGGAGTACTACTCAGCAGGAAAAAAACCATAGAATCTTGAAATTCGCAGGCAAATGGATGGAACTAGAAGAAACAATTCTGAGCCAGGTAACCCAGTCACAAAAAGACAAACATGGTATGTACTCACTCATATGTGGATTTTAGACATAGAGCAAAGGATTACCAGCCTACAATCCACACCACCAGAGAAGCTAGCAAAAAAAGGAGGACCCTAAGAGAGACATTCATGGTCCCCTGGAGAAGGGGAAAGGGACAAGATCTCCTGAGAAAATTGGGAGCATTGGAGGAGGGTAGAGGGAGATAGAAGAATGAAAAGGGGAGAAGAGGAGGGGTAAGGGGAACAAGAGGGAGCAAGAAGGTTGAATCAGGGAAAGAATAGAGGAGAGCAAGATAAGAGATACCATAATAGAGGGAGACATTATAGGTTTAAAGAGAAATGTCCAGAGATCTACAAGGATGACACCAACTAACCATCTAAGCAACAGTGGAGAGGCTATCTTGAATGTCCTCAGCTGATAATGAGTTTGACGACTAACTTATATGCCATCCTAGAGCCTTCATCCTGCAGCTGATGGAAGTAGAAGCAGACACCCACAGATAAACATTGAACTGAACTGGAATCCAGTTGCAGAGAGGGAGGAGTGATGAGAAAAGGGGTCAAGACCAGGCTGGTGAAGCCCACAGAAACAGCTGACCTGAACAAGTGGTTGCTCATGGTCCCCAGACTGATAGCTGGGAAGGACTGATCCAGACCCCATGAACGTGGGTGTCAGTGACGAGGCCTCAGAAATCTATGGGGCCTCTTGTAGTAGATTAGTATTTATCCCTAGCACAGGAATGGACTTAGGGAGCCCATTCCACATAGAAGGATACTCCCTCAGCCTAGACATATGGGGGAGGGCTTAGTCCCTGTCCCAAAGGATATGACAGACTATAAAGATCCCACATGGAAGGCCTTATCCTCCCCGGGGAGCAGAAAAAGTATGGGATAGTGGGGGTTTAGTGGGGGTCAGGGTAGGAGGGGAGGAATAGGAAACTGGGATTGTCATGTAAAACAATCTTGTTTCTAATTTAAATTTTAAAAATGGAAAAAAATATTAAAAAAGAATCCACAAAAAAAAATTCTAGGCTTTGAAATCTACAGAGACATGTAAGGGAAGATTTGAAGAACCATTCCTATGTGAGCCTGAGCCTGGAGCCTTCAACTCCTTTGTTTTCTCTTTCTAGTGTTTTTCCTACTATCCTTTAACTATCTTTTATCTCAGTTACTATTTCTTTCTCTCACTATCTCAATATTGTCCACATCCTCCATGTAGCTCAATTTTCTATAGCAGAACGCTATCAAGAGCTAAGATCTTAAGATGTACCTGCTTTTATTGCCCTCAAAGTGCTAAATTAATGGACAGCTGCTCTGTCTTTATCTAGAATGCAAAGTTTCTTGAGATAAGAAATTGGATACAAATGCACATGTCCTAGAAACACAATAAATAATTATATAAAACTATGGATGTATTCAGACTAAGCGGTTCATAAAAGCTCACAAGTATCAAAGGTGTCTTATTTTACTCTTTATTGCTGTGGTAAAACACAATGTTCAAAAGCAATGGGAAAGGAAAGAGTTCTCTTCATCTTACAGCTCAGAGCCCATCATGAGGGAAGTCAGACCAAGAACTGGGGCTGGAATTGAAGCAAAAGCCATAGAGGACTGTAACATACTGGCTTGCTCAGCCTGGTTTCTTACACCACCCAGGACCACAAGCCTAGGAGTGGCATCATACCCAGGAGCCTAAGCCCTATCACATCAATCATTGAGCAAGAAAATGCCTCACAGACTTGCTTACAGGCCAATCTGATGGGGGCATTTTCTTAAATAAGGTTCGATATTCCCAGATAAATCTAGGTTTGTGTCAAGTTGACAAAATCTAGTCAGCATAACATGAAATATTTCCCCCCATTTTTAAAAATGTCAACCTATGAACAAGCAGTTACCAGCAAACTTTTGAATTACTACCAATAAGTCAGGGTTTCAAGTCACATATCTGTTTTACTCTCTTCATCACTTCCCATTTCTGAGAATTCAGAATAAAGTTTAATCTTTTATAAATTAATAAGGAAAATCAGATATCTATTTTGTTTCATAAGCCATGCTCTAGCTGAGAATTAATGATCTTTAGTGTGCTCATTATATCTCAATTTGGCTGTGATATATGCTTGGCCATTTCGAAATAAACTAAGCACATCTAGTCTTTTACCCTCTGGGAACATAAAATCAAATATAGAGTATTATAATAACTCCATGGATATCCATGAAATATATAAATGAATTAGGAACTAGTTGTCAGTCATGAAATGCATTAAATTAAGCGAAAGCTGATATCCACAGAAAGACAGTTCTGAAGGCATTCTGAATGGCTAAGCTGTCCTCTTTGTCACACAAGGAGTGCCATAAGGGATGTTCCCCTGAGCCACTTACCCTGCATCAGCAATATCGCACACCCACGCTCAGTCTTAATCCTGTACTTGTAAGGAGGCTCTACTGTGACCCCTGTACTCTCCAGTTTTCTCAGACTTGCAGCTTTAGCTTCAATACTGACAATAAGACATCCTCTTGTCATGATGTGTTAACTTGAGGAGCAAAGGACAATTTAGCCTCACATGAATTATAGTTGTTAAGGGGAAGAGTGTTTTAACAGTGTCACATTGCTTGATGCTAGATCCAAACAGACAAATGGCCACTCCTTAGAGATTAGCTGCAAATCAAAATCTGAAACCAAATTAATGAAACCTTCTATACTATGTCACATTAAGTTGATTTCTTTGTCTTTTTAATACTCAATTATTATTATTTTTAGTTCTGTGCCTGCTTTTGTTTGTGTATGAGTACATGCACATGAGTCCAGGTGCCTGAGAGCTGCAGATGTTGAGCACCCTAGAGTTCTTAAGTGCTGGGAAGTATGCAGACTCATGGTTCAGGATATAAATTTTCCTAAAATCTATTTTTTTCTTACAGAGAATCTCTAATTCCATCATAGGAAATGTCCTCAGTAGCAGGAGGTAGTGAGTTTGAGATTGCTTCTGGGAGATGCTCTTCTCTTCCTACCTCGGAGTTTATTGCTATGAAGTCAGAACTCTGACATGGGACTTGCTAGAAGTATTTGCACCACAGAAGTCAGCTGCATTCTACAAATCAGTCTTGCTCCCCTAGCAAAGGGCTAGTGTTCAGCATGTGTCAGCACACCAACATGTGTTTTCCTTCCAGTGACAGGCGTATATTTGATGAAGAGACATTTTCTGCTCAACATCCTAAATTTGGATCGTTGTAATTTGTTGGAAAGCTGTTCACTTCAAAAAATGTTCCATGAGGAGCAGTCAATTTAGTATACAGTTGAAAATATTGGGCAAAGTCTTCTCCTATACAATTGAAACCAATGGGCAAGTTCTCTTTGAAACAAACTGTTTTAGCATTTAGCACACTTTATGCATATTTCCCTTCCTCAAAACAGTAATCTGTTTATCTTATTAACACAAGACATACATATACTCAAGCTTCAAATGTGATAAAATTCATATTTTTTCTATTCACTCAAAATATTCTTACAAAGCTAACATTTGTGGCTTCCTTTCCAGTGTCTGTATAAATGTTAACATGGTTTTGAAGACTGAAAATGGTGCCTCATTGTTTTTTCTTTCTATGTAACAAAAGTTATGTATGTCAGTCCCTCGTTCTCTGCATCTTGAAAGAAGTTTCTCTGAAGAGGGTTGAACAGACATCTCTTGATCCAGGAGGACATTTGCATACATGAACTCACAGCAGTATGACAGCATGTAAGAGACCTGTGCAAACTCAAGTCAGACAAAAATCCCAGAACAGAGAAGGGAGGTAGACACACAGCCCCACCTCCATCCATGGAGCTACTGGTGACTTGATAGCTGCTGAGAGACGGAGAGTCAGCTTTCTTTAAGAGTGTAGTCCCTAGTCAGCTGACCAGTGCATTCTAGTACAAGTCCAGACACCCAAGAATATATGGAGAGTATAAACAGGACTTGATTGGTAAAATATAAAAAAAGAGGAAACCTATTGTGTGGGGAGAGAAGTGTGGGTGGACCTGGAGGACTTTGGGAAGGATCACAGCATTAGGAAGGTTGAGAACCACTGACCCAGAGAGAGGAACGAGAAATCCTCGGAGAAGCTCTAGCCATGAAGTCTCACAAATACGGCTGCCCAAACATTACCTGAACAAGGAGGCCACCAATAGACACAGAAAGGGGGGAATCCTATGTGGCCTCAATCCTAGACAAAGAACTAAAGACAACTGAAGAATGCTGAGTGAGGGAGAAACAATCTTCCTCAAGAATGAGCCTCCAAACTGGTTGCCTACTACCAAGTGATCAACCATGAACTTATTCACATACAGATACCACTACATGGAGTGAGAAGGTTGTATTTTTATATTTAGGCGTGTGTGTGTGTGTGTGTGTGTGTGTGTGTGTGTGTGTGTGTGTAGATAAGCATGTTGTGTGCAACAACAATTAATTAAAAATTAGAGGCCATGAGTTTGAGAGAGAACAAGGAAGGCATTTGAAAGACAAGTTAAAAAGAAGAACAATTCAAGTGTATTTTAATATTTTTTAAAGATCCTGAGTATATGCAAATGTCGCGTTTGCAACACATAGTATATGCAATTAATGCAAAGATCAAATGACTTTTCTTGCTTAAAGATACGGACATGAGTCTTTCCAATTTATGTGAAATAGCAGTGTCTAAAAAACCAGCCTTCTGCCAGACTCCACAATGGATGCAGTGAGAGTCCAAAACCAACTTTCTGGGCAGAGGGAAGAACAGCTTCAAACCCGGAACTTGAAAAGTCCCAGGTCTGAGGAAAACAGAAACCCTCGGCATTGACTGACCAGGAAATCCCCTACCTCAAGGATTTGCTAATAGTCAATGGCTCATAAGTGATTGGCAGCAGAGGAGAAACCCCAGAGAGCAGCATCTCTGATTTGTCACATGACTACACTGCTAGGGAAACAAAAGAGCAGGGACTAGGAAAATCAAGATTCACAGAGTCGCGCTGGGTAAGAAGCAGATCTCCAGTGCCAGAAAACCCACTTTCTTGTCAAGTCCCACCATGACATCTTTCTTCAACAAGCTTATCGTGTTTTCTTTCAGTTTAAATTTCTCTTACATTTCTTAAGTTTCATCGCATCACTTTCTCTAATAGCTCTTTGTGTGTTGGTCTGGTTTTTGGTCCTTCAAAGTGGCTGTTTTCCCATTGTTCTCTAATCCTGGAAACTGGTGTTACCTCAGAAACTGTTCAGTCCATCTTCCTCCCAGAGTTTCTTGATTCTCTTCCATCAGGAATTTGTTTTTACTGGGTCACACCTTACTGATATGGTATAAATGTTTTATATTCCTGATTATTTATATTTCATCCATGTTTACAATGTGAATCAGAGTCAACTTTCATTTCTTCCTTCCCACCCCTCCCATAGCCTTATTCTACTTTTACCTCCCAAGTCTATATATTCTTTATTAAATCCACTGAGTGATACTTAGCATGTGCTGCGCTAAGGAGCCACATGAAAAAAACATCAACTCACCCTCCCCAAACAGCCATCAATTGCTTAGTAACTCCTCAGTCAAACAGGGAATTTTGTGATGGATTTTGCACAACTTGATCTTATGCAGCTTTTATGCATATATTTCTGAAAAATTTAAGCAACATAAATATATAATAGTTGTGTACATATGTATCTCTATATCACAAATCATAATATAAAAGTATATCAAATGAAAGCATCAACAAACAATACAACCAAGAAAAGAAATAATCCTTTTGCTTGAGATATATCAGTTAGCAATCTATAACTAAGAAAATAATCTTTCCAGAAAAAAACACATTGAACAATAAAACAAATAAATTTGAACTAAGTAGCCATTCATCTTCATTAGTGAGTGTTTAAGCAGGGATGGGACATGTGTTGGCACTGTGCATGGATTCAGTTTTATAGCAGATAACAACAAGAGAAATCAGATAGTTTATAATAGGAGAGCTTTTAACAAATAAATTTGAATGAACTTATGTTATTTCAATGACTAAAGTGTAGATATTATAGGGGAACCAGGAACACTTACTCTAACTGGCCAATATCAGATTATTAAGGAAATATTGATACATTTCAATGGAACACAATACTCTTTTCTGACCAAAATATAATTGAAACAAAAATTAATATGCAAACATATCTTCAAAAGCCACATATAGTTGAATATTTAAGTATTAAATAGGAAATACCTGTAAGAAAAAATAAAAGGTTAGAAAATATCCACAGCTAAATAATAAGAAAAATCTACTTTAAATTGAGTGTAATAGATCAAGAGAAATAGGAGGAGGGAATTTTATGTGAGTTAAATGTTTGTGCTAAATTAAAAAACACTAAATGTGAATTAGAATTCATCAATATTCTGAAGAATATAGCAATTAGCTTAATAAAATAAAAGGTGAAAATAATATAAATTTGTTACATGAAAAATAAAGGACCCATCGACAGATATTGGAGTTTAAGCTTCAAACTGAAGATCAGAAAAGCAAAGCATCCACACCAGTGGACCTCTACTAAGCTGAAATGGCAATCCTGTCTCAAGGAATCCTCAGAGGCAAACTCTCTCTGTTTTTTGTCTCCTCCACCTTTTATTCCTTTCTCTGTCCAGACATATCACTCCTGTCTCCACCTCCTTAGTTCTTGGATTAAAGGTATGAACTCTGTTACTCCTAACTCTTATGTAGGCCAGGGTGGCCTTGAACTCAGAGAGATCCACCTATCTGAGTCCTGAGGTTAAAGTTATGTGCCACCACTGCCTAGCTAGCTAGTATGACTGCTGAGATTAAAGGTGTGTATCACCACTGCCTGACCTCTATAGCTTGTGGTTGGTTTTGCTTTATGCATCCTTAGGAAAGATTTAATAAATCATAAATAATATATCACCACATAAATTATGCAAGTAACCACTGTGTACCTGTTAGTGTGGCCAAACTGAAAAAAACAAAAACAAAACAAAACAAAAAAAAAAACTTAGTGTTGACAAGGACATGGAAGAACAGAAACTCACATATATAGCTAAGTATTAGAGCTATTGGAGTGATCAAAAGTTCGAAAATAGTAGGTATGAGAAAGTAACAAAACAGCATACCTGAGATATAGTTAATAAAAAGTATCTGCATGAAAAATTAAAGAATATTCCTGGGCTTCTTGAATTGGTAAAGACTCTGTGGGCTGCCATTTTGTCTTGCTGACTGTATCCTTTGCCTTACAAAAGCTTCTCAGTTTCAGGAGGTCCCATTTATTAATTGGCCATCTCAATGTCTGTGCTACTGATGTAATGTTCAGGAATTGGTCTCAGGTACCAATTAATTCAAGGGTATTTCCCACTTTCTCTTCTAAGAGGTTCAGTGTGGCTGGATTTATGTTGAGGTCTTTGATCCATTTGGATTTAAGTTTTGTGCTTGGTAATAGACATGGATCTATCTGCTGTCTTCTACATGCCAGCATCCAGTTATGCTGGCACCATTTGTTGAAGATGCTTTCTTTATTCCATTGTATAGCTTTAGCTTCTTTGTCAAAAATCAGGTGTTCATAGGTG